>NW_024467185.1:0-6985 GCF_017654675.1 Xenopus laevis | reverse complement strand
AAAAGGTACCGGGGTTCGTATTGGACTCTGTTTTGGCAAAGAGAGTGGATGCAGGTACTTCCAGTCAATGAAAGAGGGCCCAAGAGGACATGGGTTGTTATTGGTCATCTGAACTCTTTCCACATCACATCCATGTGGCTTCAGTTGGTAAGCCTGTCTTTCCCCGATGAGTCCAGGCGGTTCAAATCCCGGCTGGATATTTCCCGCCAAACTGTGGGGTAAATCATTCTTCAGGCTGCATAACAAGAGTAAGCTACTTAGGGACATTGAGTTATGGGTTCTTCTGAACTGTATCAATTAGGGAACCATCCGTGGCTCACGGGTAAATCGTTCGTTGTTTCCCAGAGGAGGACCCGAGTTCACTATCCCAGTGTGAATACCCTCCTGCAACTCTGAGGGTTGTCAATTCTCAGGCTGCATTCAAGAGTGACTTCTTCTTAGCGGACATTGGGTTTTATGGTCATTTGGAACAAGTCCTGCAAAGAACCCAAACTGTGGGGCTCTGCCGCTAAATCGCTTGATTTCCCTCGAGGAGACCCGAAGTTCAAAATCCCGGTGTGGGATACTTTCCCAGACCTTTGTGTTTGTTAATTTTCTTCAGGCTTGTATCAAGGAATCACTGGCTACGTTTACGACATAGGTGTTTTGGTCATTGGAACTGTTCCACACCAGAACCATCAGTTGCTTAAAGGCTAAATCACTCGTGTTTCACAGAGGAGGCCCAATTTCAAAATCCCATGTGCAAACTTTCAGGACCCTTGAGGGTTTTCATTCCTTCAGGGCTTGATTCCAAGTGTTGACTGCTACTGATTACATTTAGGTTTGTTAAGGTCATCTGGAACAGCTCCCCAACCAGGAACAATCCCTCTGGCTCAGTGGCTAAAATGCTTTGCTGTTCCCGAGGAGCCATGGGTTCAATTCCCGGTTTGAATACTTTCCCAAAACTTTGAGAATTTCATTTTCTTTCAGGGCTGTTATTCAGAAGTGACGGTCTCCTTACACGTCTATTTCTATGGTTGCATGCAAGCAAACTGCCTCTTGTTTCTTCCCAAATGGAACTAGTTTCGAGGCTGGTGGTAGTTGCCTTTTTTTGGGGGGGCTGCATTTAATTGAGTAAATTTGATATTTGAGTTGAGACATTATTTTATGTCCTTCTAGAAAACTGTATCATTAGAACCTCCTGTGGCCGTCAGGGGAAATCCGATAGTCTGTTCCCAGGGACCGAGTTCATATCCAGTGAATACCTTCCTGCACTCTGGGGGTTATTATTTTCTCAGGCTGGCACAGAGAACTTGCTACTTTTGGACATGAGTATGGTGTCTTCTAGAACCAGTATTTCATAGGAACCAATCCCGTGGCCTCAGTCGGGTAAGATCGGTCGTTGTTCCCAGAAGGAGACCCGAGTTCAATGCCAGGTGGGAATACCTTCCTGCAACTCTGGGGTTGTCATTTCTTCAGGCTGCATTCAAGAGTGACTTCTTCTTTTAGGACATTGGTATGTTATGTCATTGGAACAGTCCTGCATAGGAACCCAAACTGGTTCTCAAGCCTTGCGTAAACGCTTGATTTTTCCCCTCGAGGAGACCGGTTCAAATCCCGGTGTGGATACTTCCCCAGGACCTTTGATGTTTGTAATTTTTCTCAGGCTGTATTCCAAGAATCATCTGCTACTTTTTAGTGCGACAGGTGTTTATAGGTATTTGAACTGTTCCACACCAGAACCATCCCAGTGGCTTAAAAGGCCCTAATCACTCGTTGTTCACAGAGGAGGCCCAAGTTCAATCCCCATGTGCAAAACTTTCCCAGGCCCTTGAAGAGGTTTCAGGTTGAGTACAACTTCGGCTGCAATAATCACGGCAACGTGTGACTGCTACTGATTACATTAGTATTGTCTCAATAGGTCATGCTGCCGACTACGGTCCCCACAGGACGAATCGTGTGCACAATTCCCTTGGTCCTAGACTCACAGTGGCACGCTACAACAAACATCACTTGCATTGTAAATATATAACCCCTCCTCGTGTTCTTCTCTTCACTCCACCGGCTCGTGGATCCCCTCTCCTGCACGTTGATCGATCCTCTTGTCTGGGTTGAGCCGTATACATAGCCATATACTCATAGTCTTACGCAAGGACTCGCAGTGATTTAAGCCATGAGCGACAGTGCGATTGTTTCCTGTGGGGACCTGTTCCAGATGACCTTAACAAACTAATGTAATACAGTAGCAGTCACACTTGAATGCAGCCTGAGGAAAATGAAAACCCTCAAGGGTCTGGGAAAGTTTGCACATGGGGATTTGAACTTGGGCCTCCTCTGTGAAACAACGAGTGATTTAGCCTTTAAGCCACTGGGATGGTTCTGGTGTGGAACAGTTCAAATTACCATAAAAACCCAATGTCGTAAAGTAGCAGTGATTCTTGAATACAGCCTGAAGAAAATTACAAACATCAAAGGTCTGGGAAAGTATCCACACCGGGATTTGAACTCGGGTCTCCTCGAGGGAAAATCAAGCGATTTAGCGGCTGAGCAACCAGTTTGGTTCCTATGCAGGACTGTTCCAAATGACCATAACAACCCAATGTCCTAAAGAAGAAGTCACTCTTGAATGCAGCCTGAAGAAAATGACAACCCTCAGAGTTGCAGGAAGGTATTCACACTGGCATATGAACTCGGGTCTCCTCTGGGAAACAACGATCGATCTACCCGCTGAGCCACGGGATGGTTCCTATGATAACTGTTCTAGAAGACCATAAAAACTCAATGTCCTAAAGTAGCAGTTACTCTTGTATGCAGCCTGAAGAAAATAATAACCCTCAGAGTTGCAGGAAGGTATTCACACTGGGATATGAACTCGGGTCTCCTCTGGGAAACAACTATCGATTTACCCGCTGAGCCACGGGATGGTTCCTATGATAACAGTTCTAGAAGACCATAAAAACTCAATGTCTCAAAACTCAAATATCAGTTACTCATTGAATTGCAGCCCCCCCCCCAAAAAAAGGCAACTACCACACCAGGCTCCTCGAAATTAGTCGATATTGGGAATTAAAAAGGCAGTTTTGCAGCAGTGCACCATAGAATAAGACGTGTAAGCAGACCGGTTTTTGGCTGCACTCTAAATTAAGCTAGTTCACTCTGAATACAGCCTGAAGAAAGATGAGAAACCCTCAAAAATTTTGGGAAAGTATTCAAACCGGGAATTGAACCATGGCCTCCTCGGGAAACACAAGTGTTTTAGCCACTGAGCCACAGGATTGTTCCTTGTGGGGACCTGTTCCAGATGAGCCTTAACAAACTAATGTAATACAGTAGCAAGTCACACTTGGAATGCAGCCTGAGGAAAATGAAAACCCTCAAGGGTCTGGGAAAGTTTGCACATGGGGATTTGAACTTGGGCCTCCTCTGGGAAACAACGAGTGATTTAGCCTTTAAGCCACTGGGATGGTTCTGGTGTGGAACAGTTCCAAATGACCATAACAACCCAATGTCGTAAAGTAGCAGTGATTCTTGAATACAGCCTGAAGAAAATTACAAACATCAAAGGTCTGGGAAAGTATCCACACCGGGATTTGAACTCGGGTCTCCTCGAGGGGAAAATCAAGCGATTTAGCGGCTGAGGCAACCAGTTTGGTTCCTATGCAGGACTGTTCCAAATGACCATAACAACCCAATGTCCTAAAGAAGAAGTCACTCTTGAATGCAGCCTGAAGAAAATGACAACCCTCAGAGTTGCAGGAAGGTGTTCACACTGGGATATGAACTCGGGTCTTCTCTGGGAAACAACGATCGATCTACCCGCTTGAGCCACGGGATGGTTCCTATGATAACTGTTCTAGAAGACCATAAAAACTCAATGTCCTAAAGTAGCAGTTACTCTTGTATGCAGCCTGAAGAAAATGACAACCCTCAGGAGTTGCAGGAAGGTATTCACACTGGGATATGAACTCGGGTTCTCCTCTGGGAAACAACTATCGATTTACCCGCTGAGCCACGGGATGGTTCCTATGATAACAGTTCTAGAAGACCATAAAAACTCAATGTCCTAAAGTAGCAGTTACTCTTGTATGCAGCCTGAAGAAAATGACCACCCTCACAGTAGCAGGAAAGAACCCACACCGGGATTTGAACCCTGGACTCATCGGGGAAAGAACAGGTGCTTTACCAACTGAGCCACAGGGATGGTACTTGTGGAAAGCAGTTCCAGATGACCATAACAACCCAATGTCCTCTTGGGCCTCTTCATTGACTGGAAGTGCCTGCAATCCATCTTCTGCCAAACAGAGTCAATACGAACCCCGGGTACCTTACCAAAGGGGAACTCCTCAATAGCCAAATGGTTAAGGCGCGTGCCTACGATACCAAAGGTCGTGAGATCGATTCCAGCCTGTACCGGAAACTTCGTGGATGGACTGGATGGACTGGATGGACTGGATGGACTGGATGGACTGGATGGACTGGATGGACTGGATGGACTGGATGGACTGGATGGACTGGATGGACTGGATGGACTGGATGGACTGGATGGACTGGATGGACTGGATGGACTGGATGGACTGGATGGACTGGATGGACTGGATGGACTGGATGGACTGGATGGACTGGATGGACTGGATGGACTGGATGGACTGGATGGACTGGATGGACTGGATGGACTGGATGGAAAGCTGCATATCATGAGAATGGAGAGAAATCACAATGTCTGACTATGCCGAAAGCTCAGATGGTGGACAGTGGGAGTGATGGAAGGGCAAGCTGTCTGCTCCTAGATTGATTGCAAAGTGGGGGCTGGCGCTAACCTGCCTGTGTTGTAAAGCAGCGTTCTTGCAAAAAAAAGGGCTGTTGGCAGTACCCATTGTTTTTTGAAAGGGTACTACCCCTTTTCCTTACAGGGGTTGCCTGTAAGATGCCCCCTTGCCCTTTTTTGGACATGCCTTGCATCAGCTCGCAGTGAACCTTAGTCAATTGTTTAACAAAGACAGGCTTCTGTAGATAGCTTGAAAAAAACAATTTGAGAAGATGATTAGCAAAAGTAGCTTTCGGCGGTTTACCGTATCCTAAATATCAGTTACTCATTAATGCAGCCCCCCCCAAAAAAGGCAACTACCACACAGCCTCGAAACTAGTCCATTTGGGGAAGTAACAAGGCAGTTTGCTGCATGCACCATAGAATAGACGTGTAAGGAGACCGGTTTTTGCTGACTCTAAATTAGCAGTCACTCTTGAATACAGCCTGAAGAAAATGAAAACCCTCAAAAATTTGGGAAAGTATTCAAACCGGGAATTGAACCATGGCCTCCTCGGGAAAACAGCAAGTGTTTTAGCCACTGAGCCACAGGGATTGTTCCTGTGGGGACCTGTTCCAGATGACCTTAACAAACTAATGTAATACAGTAGCAGTCACACTTGAATGCAGCCTGAGGAAAATGAAAACCCTCAAGGGTCTGGGAAAGTTTGCACATGGGGATTTGAACTTGGGCCTCCTCTGTGAAACAACGAGTGATTTAGCCTTTAAGCCACTGGGATGGTTCTGGTGTGGAACAGTTCAAATTACCATAAAAACCCAATGTCGTAAAGTAGCAGTGATTCTTGAATACAGCCTGAAGAAAATTACAAACATCAAAGGTCTGGGAAAGTATCCACACCGGGATTTGAACTCGGGTCTCCTCGAGGGAAAATCAAGCGATTTAGCGGCTGAGCAACCAGTTTGGTTCCTATGCAGGACTGTTCCAAATGACCATAACAACCCAATGTCCTAAAGAAGAAGTCACTCTTGAATGCAGCCTGAAGAAAATGACAACCCTCAGAGTTGCAGGAAGGTATTCACACTGGCATATGAACTCGGGTCTCCTCTGGGAAACAACGATCGATCTACCCGCTGAGCCACGGGATGGTTCCTATGATAACTGTTCTAGAAGACCATAAAACTCAATGTCCTAAAGTAGCAGTTACTCTTGTATGCAGCCTGAAGAAAATAATAACCCTCAGAGTTGCAGGAAGGTATTCACACTGGGATATGAACTCGGGTCTCTCTGGGAAACAACTATCGATTTACCCGCTGAGCCACGGGATGGTTCCTATGATAACAGTTCTAGAAGACCATAAAAACTCAATGTCTCAAAACTCAAATATCAGTTACTCATTAATGCAGCCCCCCCAAAAAAAGGCAACTACCACACAGCCTCGAAACTAGTCCATTTGGGGAAGAAACAAGGCAGTTTGCTGCATGCACCATAGAATAGACGTGTAAGGAGACCGGTCACTCTTGAATACAGCCTGAAGAAAATGAAAATTCTCAAAGTTTGGGAAAGTATTCAAACCGGGAATTGAACCATGGCCTCCTCGGGGAAACAGCAAGCATTTTAGCCACTGAGCCAGAGGGATTGTTCCTGTGGGAGCTGTTCCAGATGACCTTAACAAACTAATGTAATACAGTAGCAGTCACACTTGAATGCAGCCTGAGGAAAATGAAAACCCTCAAGGGTCTGGGAAAGTTTGCTCTGTGAAACAACGAGTGATTTAGCCTTTAAGCCACTGGGATGGTTCTGGTGTGGAACAGTTCCAAATGACCATAACAACCCTATGTCGTAAAGTAGCAGTGATTCTTGAATACAGCCTGAAGAAAATTACAAACACCAAAGGTCTGGGAAAGTATCCACACCGGGATTTGAACTCGGGTCTCCTCGAGGGAAAATCAAGCGATTTAGCGGCAGAGCCACCAGTTTGGTTCCTTTGCAGGACTGTTCCAAAGGACCATAACAACCCAATGTCCTAAAGAAGAAGTCACTCTTGAATGCAGCCTGAAGAAAATGACAACCCTCAGAGTTGCAGGAAGGTATTCACACTGGGATATGAACTCGGGTCTCCTCTGGGAAACAACGAACGATTTACCCGCTGAGCCACGGATGGTTCCTATGATAACAGTTCTAGAAGACCATAAAAACTCAATGTCCTAAAGTAGCAGTTACTCTTGTATGCAGCCTGAAGA
>NW_024467184.1:0-54766 GCF_017654675.1 Xenopus laevis | reverse complement strand
TTATAGGAACGGGTACTCTCACCTGCGTCAAAAAAACGGTTTCGTGGGACAGCGGTAGGACTGATATCGTGTTGTCCTGTTTATAGGACCGACCCGAATTCAGCTTAGAAAGTTGACTTTTCTCTCTTCTGCCTCTCCATGTGTCTCGCTTTGTGGCCGTCCGCGGTTTCTCCTTCACCCTACCAGGTATATGCTAGTGAACCGCTCGCAAAAACATTCCGTCCCCTTTGTCATTTGTCGTCAACGCGTCTCTCTGATAATCCTGTGTCGTGCCTTCGCCAACGCGGGCTTTGAACTTTCGGGCCCCGCGCAACCTGCCCATGGATGCTCAAGCTACTACTTGAATGGCTAGTCCGCATGTCCTTCGTCAAGCTGAGGTTTAACCGCCCAGTCAATCGTCTATCTTCACCCTGGTTTCCTCACTCATAACGCTTTCCACACCGCCGCTAATAACCGAACAGGTAATCATATAAGAGCAGACCTGAGTACTAAGCCATCAGCTATGCATCGAATAATATGCGTGAACGCTCGCGCAACTCTCCCCATCTCACACGAATGCTACTGCCTCTGTCACGAGTAGTTATGACGATAATGAATTGCTCTTTTTTTATGCCTACGCCTCTTTGCAGGCGTGCCTGTAACTGATCTCTTACAATTCCACCAACTTCAGTTACAAAGATCAGTTGAACTGATATGTTTTTCGAGGAATAACCTTCATATTCCAACACTGAAATCACTGTATTCCTTGACCAGAAAATATGTTAGGTGCTTTATTGCTCATGACATAGTAACACAGTAATTTTAGGTTGAATAAATTACATACCCATCAAGGTTCCAAACCTTTGAACCAAACCGCTAAATCATCCAACAAGAATATAGTGAAAGGCAGTGGACACTATTAAACACATGATAGAGTAAATGATACCCCGACACAGGGGTACTGATACCAGTCACTTTCATTTACAATGCCCCCTGAACAGTGGGTAAACATCAATCCATTGCCAGTTTCAGTATTTAGCCCCGAACTCCCCAGGAAAATGTAGGATAAATTCATATTGCTAATTCTATGCTTATCTATAAGTAACACACTAAATTAAGAGAATAAAATCATTACAAATTTAATGTACAAACCCAGACACAAATAACAGAATAACATGCTTGTTTTTATCGCCTGTAATACTTAAAAACCAAAAGTTTAATCCACAGAGTGTACATTCTACTTAAAACATTTCTGGTTACAGATGCAAAGGGTTAAGCTGTAAAGGAGAGATGCTGCAAAGTTTTCAGCACTGAGGACTGTTCTAAAGTAGTTTGTATGCATTAAACAATTCTTTGACTGCAGTTCTTATAGAACTGTTTTGGGTGGAAGAGTGGGATGCTAATTATTCCCGTGTCAGCTGCAGAAAAACTCAGAGACAGGAATTCCTCACTTTCCCGGCCTCCCTAATAATCGATCTCCCTTGATGCTGCTGGTTCAAGCCCTGGTACTGCCATGCAAGCATTGTGGGATTGGCTGCAGAATGGGTCAAACATAACCTCTAGCCAATCCAAGTCCAGTGATACCAGGACTCTCTGCAAAACATGAGCCATCTAAGCTTTTATTAGTCAAAAATATAGCTAAACGCAGAGGTGAGGACATACTCACCACCCTTGCAGGTTTCGCCACTATAAAGTCAGGGTTAGGGAGTGCTAGGGCATTAGTTTATTTAATTTATTTTTTAAGGTGTCAAAATACAAACTCTTGCCATTTTGCGTGCTGAAATTCAATGCACATACAATTCCCAGTTAGCTGATGAAGTGGTTCAAGGGTGCAAAGGGTGCAAAGGGCTATACAGACGGTGCTATAGAGTATAATAGCACGCATTTATATTATTTATTGCCTTGCTTTGTTTTTTCTTTGCTGTGATGGGTTTTTACTCTCAGTCACTTAAATGCGTGAGTCAGAGCCCTTGTTGAGTGAATTCTTACTCATTCTCTGTAGAACAATTCTTGCAATTGATTTAATTCGTTCTTATCTATATTTGTTATATTTCTTTAGTTAATTTATCAGCTTTTTATTCGTAAGCAATCTCTTTGGTTCTGCCAACTCCTTTTAAAGCAAATATATATTGGCATATCAGCGTTATTATAGTTGTTTACATTAACCCTTTGTAGCAGGCAAATGTTTAAACATCCGAAGACCAAACTTACATTGCCCCAACCATGCGAAGCCATCGTGAAGAGGACGGCACAGTCAACCAAGATTTGAAAGGAGTACATTTCAACCTGTGGGAAAAAAAGTTCTTTTTTTACACCCCAACAGCGGTTTGATATTCTCTCTTTTTCTAAATTCACATAGTCATCTGTGCCTAGTTTTTTACTTCGTAAATAGTGAGCGTCGCCTGTGTTATCACCATTCTTAGAGCAGAACTTTTAGTATTTTACTAGACTGGGCCCAACTCTAAGCAACTTTTCAATTTGGTCCTTGCATTATTATTTATTATTAGTTTTCTGACTCTTTCCAGATTTCAAGTAATGGGCGTTGATGACTCCGTACTAAAAAAACAAATGGCTCTGCTCAAGGCTACATTGTATTGTTTATAGCTACTTTATATATTACTCATCTTTCTACTCAGGTGCCTTATTTATATCTCAGTCTTCTTGTTCAAATCATTGCATGGTTAGCTTAGGGCTTTAATTTGGACGCGATATGGTCTACCTCAAGACTAGTAACTAAATATTGGCCAAACTTGAAAGAGCTGCACTACTAATTAAAAAGTCTTAGAACTAACTCCGACAAAATCTAACTAAGACTAATAAAAAAAGCGGATATAAACGCAAGTGCTATGAAGTACTCAGCACAAATATTACTCCTCCCACTGACCAATTCTCAAACAAGGTTATCTCGAAAGTGCCTTTGAAACGATACCCCTTTGAAACCCCATGTAAAACCCAGCAAGGCCCGGACACTGTTCCCCCATTGCCAGCTCTGTATGGTAAATATTATATATATCCCGTCACATGTACAGTTTTGAATCAAACTTTTAATGATTAATATTTGGCGTCCACATTGGGAGGACGCCTTGTACAGAACTGGGGTCCTTTTCGCATATAATTTAACATTTTTTTTAGCGCTCTAGGCGTCACATCATTTAACAAAAAAAAGGACAACCGCAAGGCTTGCTACTGAACAGGTATGTTTTATGTTACAATTATGTGAACACAAAACATTTTTATTTGTTATTCCATAGAAAAAATAAAAGTAAAGCCCGAACTGTCAATGCAATGTATGGGTTATGGTCCAGGTTTCACCCTGTGGACGGCAGAACAGCAAGAATTGGTTTTCTTGCCCCTCCTCAGGGATTATAAGGCGGCTCCACCTTCTTCTTCCCCATCTGTTGTTTAAAACTTGGGGAGGTTGGAGAGGAAAGGACAGCCAAGATATGAAAGTAAGTCAATAGACACAAGTAGGAATTACTAGAGACAGAGAGACAGAAGTAGAGAGTACTGCCTGACACCCATACTAAAAATCAGCCTGGGTGAGCGCCTACTGAGAAAAGAATTTATTAGGAGTAAAATCCCTCCTTAGTCGGCCTCCGTGAAGTGTATTCTGTTAGCCCTCTTTATAACTGGAGTAAACCCAACTGTCCAGGAACATGTGTTTCCCACAGGATAAGGAAGGTGGGACAGGTGCCCTCAAAGCTATGAAGGTAATTGTGGAGGCAGTCAGGCTTGAAGTGGCTTTAGGGTGGTAGGCTTTCTGTGTCTACCCTGTTGCTGCCCACTGTTGTTTATTGGGCCTTGCCCCGTCTTTGTGTTACTGGTAAGAAAGTAAGGGGAACCAAAAGAACATAAGAATTGCTCGGTTGGGAGTAGACCATGGTGTCTACCAGATAGATCTGTGGCATTAGAGGCTTAATTGGTGCCTTGACACCCTTTTTTTCTGTTGAAGGAAGGTGCCGTCTTTCCACCCGTAACTTCAGTGATAATTTGTTTGGAGATCTGGTCCAAACAAAGCAGCTTGTTTTTAGAAAGCGTGTGTCCCCTGACCGACTGGCGAACCATAGGCCCTTTCGAGCCAATCACCGAATCATTGGCTGAAAGACTTTTGCCCCATGGCGACGATTTCAAGGCTGAAGATCTTGCTACGAGGACAGTGGTATAGTATTCGTCTACTATGTGCCTGTCTAAATCCTGAGCTGAAGCCGTGGATTTCAGCTCTTCTCTTGTGCCAATGTTTAGCTGTGCGGGCCAGGCCTGCCTGCTGCTGCGTCTTGAGAATGTACTGCCATTTGCAGCGTAAGCTCTTTTTAGGAAGCTCTAGATTTCCTGTCCATAGAGTCTCTAAAGGCCGCTCTTCTTCGGCTTGGCAAGGATAGTTCTGTGTTAGAAACACTGATTAAATAGCTAATTCAATCTTTGGTGGTTTATCCTAAACTTTGCACTTGTTCCTCTGGAACTGGATAAGTGATCATAAAATCTTTTATTCAAGGTAAAATCGCCGGTTGGTTGTGACCATTCAGTGTCAATAGTTTGGTAGTGATTGACTTGAATATGGTGAATGACCGGGATTATTTCTGGTGTACACCTAGGGACCCTATCACTTTTGAGAAAGCCGTCGGCTGCATCTTTTATCTCTATGTCTCCATCATCTCTCTAAGAGCTTCCTGGAAAATTGTTTTCGCAAATGTAGGTTGCTCTGATTCCGTGAAATCACTTGATGATAAGTATCAGCAAAGTCACCTTCCCCTCGATTCTCTGGTAACATTGAATCATGAAAGGAAATTGCATCAATATTAGATGAGGGGCTCTCACTATCAGACGATGTCAGTGGAAGGATTGAGCCTTACGTTTGGTGCGCTCTTTGTGGACAGGATCGCTAGGAGTTTGGAACACTGTCCTTATCTACTCTTAAGAAGTCTACCTACCTGCAGAGGGAATTGTAGGTATTACATGAGAAGAAGAAAACGGGTTGCATAGTATTGGTTAACATCATTAGAAATTGGACTCCTTCATTTCCTTGGTAGCTCCAGATGCTGAGTAAGTGTCAAGATTAATATCCTGTGAAATTAGGGTTGTGGTGGCTCAAGAGTCTTTACAGCAGTCTTGCGTAGTATAAAGATTCTGACTTTCTCAGAGTATAGCCTAAATTTCTGCATTTAACCAAGGTTTTGCTGTGCTTCTTAGTATGATTTTCTTTACGAGAGGTTTCTGCCCCAGCCTGCTGTCGACTCTTCACGTTCCTAAGTGCGAGTCTGCTCTTTCCATAGTAGAGGTAGCAGTATAGGCTTGCCACAGTTTTGGACGCTTGTAATAAAGCTGTCATGTGGTTGTAAACGCCTTGCAACGCTGGCCATTGTGACGAGATCCTCAGAGAATGCATGTGCTGACTTGCTCCTGTTTGTGCATGCGCAAACAAAATTTTGGTGCTGCGCTAATGATGTAATGACTCTTGCGTAACGTTGCGTTCCGTCTTTCACGCCAAAAACAGAAGCGGTCACACCTCAAACAGAAAGATTGTGGATCTCTGCTTTTGCAAGAGCGCGAGCTTACCAGACATAGTTGCCTTGCGCCAGTATTGGAAAGTTCGCCACACAGCTGAATTCTATGAGCAGATTCTGCCTTAACCTAGGACAACAAGCACTTTAGTAAGGAAAGGCTTCTGGATTACCGTGAAACAGACGCAAAGTAGCTCCATTGCTGCCCATGGGGATTAACCCCATGTGTACCTGAGACAATTCTCCATGGCTCGGGTAGCACTGCATACCGTAAGCCCTGGGGAGTAATAATTAGTCTGACTCTACGTCCACCTACTGTTAATTGCCAGTAATGGAGGAAGAATCCTTGACACATGGGATAAGCTCTGCATGCATCCATAAGTGTGTATAAGCTGTTCCACTAACTGCAAAATGGCCAGCCAAGGAGGGATCAGCTTGAATTCGGTGGGAGACCAGAACTGCATGCCTCCATATCAAATCGTTGGTAAAAAAATATAAATTAAATAAAACTAGAAGAAAGAATTTCTGTCCTTCACCTCCAAGACATGGACAAGAACTGAGGGTCGAGCATCACCAGACGGTGGAGCCAGGCCCATAGTATATCCTGAGGGAGGGCCAAGAAAACCAAATTCTTTCTGTCCTGCCTCCAGAGGTAACCTGGACATAACCCATAACGTCTGCACTGACAGAGGACCGACTAGCAGAAATATATCATAGTATAGTTGGGTGTATAACCACAATGACAAAGACATTGCACCAAGTCACGGTCCTTGAAACAAAAGTGAAAAAACATTTTTTTCAACATTTCAGTGTACCTCACCTTTGAGCTGTCCAGCCTAAAACGTTTGCAAAAAATTTTTTTTCACACACACAGACACCACTCTCTCCTATATAACTTTTACAAATTTCACTCTTATAACAACTTCACTTATTGGCTAAACTGTGATCTCGTGTATAGGGTCTGCCAACAAAACAAATCAACAATAAATTAGCATAACCCCGATGGGTCGGGGGGGACCTGGCACTGTATCTGCTCACACAAGCATGCTTATAGTTATCTTTTTTAATTTCTATTCAATTACAATAGAACAGCACAAACTAAAAGCAGCAGAGGTGAGACTCAGCTTCTTTTCTGGTGACAAACAGGTATTGTCCTAACAGTCACAGCTTGATGTATTGGCAGGTAACCTTCTCCTCTCTTCCTATCTGTTGGACTAAATGGGGTCCCATATTAAAAACTCCATACTCTAAAAAGTAGCCTGAATTGGGGTTCAGTCCAAGAGACTGATAGAACATTTTAAAAAATGCTAGTTGCTAAGGACCCAGTTGGAGTTAGCGTCAAGCAAACATCTTAGACATGCAGTATAAACATCAGCAACTGCTGCCTAGGGCATTTTATGAACACTTGGGCAATAGGCAACAATCTGTGCATGATAGCCAATTTTGATCTACACCAAACAGAACGTGGCATTCTATCTTTCTATCCTGAAAGCTGGGCTGAGAATGGCTCGATACACTGAAGTGGTGCAAAATGCTTAAAACCCAGATGTTTATAAAGTAGCACCATATTCTGCCGTGCTTTAAAGTAATGTTGCTCAAAGTAATGATGTTTTTCGCTCTGCATAGGTTCATGCATTATCTACTATTTGAATGGATTTTGAATTGATGTGGCTTTTCGCTCCAAAACCTTTTCTATTTGTTGAATACTTTGAAAAGATCTTGAAAAAAAAAATAGATTATATACAGATGAGACAAATTTAATATTCTTTGGATGTCAGATTTAATAGATTCTCTCTCTCAGTAAACCACCAGAAAATAGGCCAATCTAATAAAAAATATAACTATTTTTTTTTTTTTTGGACATTCAACTCTCCGTACAAAAAGGAACGAAAAACCCAGCCACATGTTAAATTCTTACCTATTTAATCAAGGCTATGCTGTGTTGAATACCAACAACAATGTTAAATTTCCCCATCTGTCAAAAACAATTGTATACATACCCCGACACGATTAGCGCTAAATATCTTTTTACAGGAATCAGCAAAGAATTATTTACAGACTATTTAAAGAGAACCTGTTGGCTTGAAAACCTCTAATGGCAAAGTCTTTTAAAAATCTTTAGGCTAATCCAGATCCACTTGAAAATCTCAGCAACATGTCTAGAAAATCCGACTTCCACGGACTGTAGTTAAATTTGAAAACACTGCATGCAGTGCAGCCCCGAACATGCAACATGCAAATCTGCCCAACAAGTACTGAAGGTCAAAAATGCACTGCCCACCTTGCGTTTCAAGTAAGGAGCAGGTTGCAACTGGCCTCATAACAGGTCACGCACTTTCCTGATCAATTGAATACTTTACGTAAAAAGAAGAAATGAGGAGATGCAACTCAGCAAGGCATGAGAAAATGCTGATGGTTACGTTGCTTTCAATGGCCAATCCACCCTAGGCGCCCGGCCTTAGGCCAATTACCAATGAGGGCCCCGACCTCTGGGGGCCCCGCAACTGCCCTTCCTTTCTATTTGTGCCTGTATGCCCTTATTTTCCTAAATACACTTTTCGCTGTGTCAGGTAGCCAGCAACACGCTTTTGTCTAGGGGCGTCCCGCCCAACTATGTCCCAATTGCTGCTCCCACATTTGATAGGACCAGCCCTTGCAACCACCAATATAATATGCTGTACTGGTCGGATTTACTCTTGAGACAAGTAAAAACAAGCACATTCCATGACATTTACGATGCCTCGCCCATTTCTCTTTACTAAAGTGATCTGGTTAAATTGTTAATGCTTTATAAAAAATTCAACCTATAAATCTCACGTTATACCTCAGCTGGTCGCCACACAGTCAGAAATTATTGAGTCCCTCAATCACAGTTATTCATCAGGGGCTTCCCCTGAACACAACGCACATAGTACCAAAGGTTTTGGGCCATGCCCCCTTGTATGCAAATCACAAATGATTAGCCGAACAGTTACCTAGGTAGACTTGCTCGCATAAAATAAGTATGCAAACTTCACAAATGGTTTTTTTTTTTAACCTATGACAAACTATGGATACAAACTGATCACTAATTATTAACAGTGGCGTTGGTTCACCCTTCCAAACAAATTTTTTTCAGTTTCAGTTGTTTCGGGATTGTTCAATTTAGAACAGTTTCTGGTAGGGGTACGGCGACCCCCCTCCGCCAGAGCTGCTTCCTGTAGCAACGGTGAAAAAATTACCACCTTAAACTTCAGGAAAAACAGGACACATACAAAAAAAGAAAAGTAATTTGGAAAAGTCATTAATTCTCTGGTGATCTCTCTGAAAAACAACTAGTTGTATTTGAAGACCGTGAACGACCCCTTAATTGCCATGCTGTAGCGCTACCTATTGGTTTATCCATTAGCCCTACTAGCTACTTTTAGCCTAATACAGTACCATTTCAACTCATCCGAATAATAAAAAAATATCTGTTATTTCTCTTGCGAGTAAAATCGGATTTCAAGTCCAGAATTCGTGATGGAAGTAGCCGCCACTAGTTAAACTGATTCATTTTTGGAAAAAAATTACTATTTTCCCAATGACAGCATGCCCTTTAAGCAATATTCGGCTTGCAGTTTGGCTATGCGTTTTTCCGCACCTATAAACTATTGTTAAATGAAACTGGTGAAGTGATTCCTTTGTGCGATATCCTAATATGTTAACCTATACGGTCTTATGGGCAACTCTTTCTTTTTACTTTCTCTCCCTTTTGCTCCTCCAAATGTTCTATTACTTTCGAATTACTATTTATTTTATTTGTAGTTTGCCTTACTTTGTGAAAATAAATAAAAACATTTGTTTTATAAAAAAAAAGTTACATATCTTGCTCTCTCTTATCTCTTGTTGAATAACGGAGTTGTTAATATCTGTTTTTTTTTTTTTTTTTAGATGGAACCTATTTGAAATCCTAGATTTGTAAACAACTTGCAGACGAAGAGGTGTGCATTATAAAAAAACTGAAACCCCAGCCCCACATCCTCCAATTTGCCACGGGGAAGTGAAAATATACCGCTCAGTTAGATTTCTCCAACATACGAATATCGTTTCATCAGTGAGGATCGTGTTTATTCCAATTGAACACCACACAATGCGTGCAACAATGAGGCTTCAGTCTGTTCTTGTCAATGCCAAAAAAACAACCAAGGCATAATAATTTTTATATTTCTTATTGACTGCTCTTATGAAGGGGCAGGTGATTTTAGCACTGTCTAATTAAAATTTAAAGCACAGTCATGGTCATAGTAGCCAATATACAAACAATGAAATACCCATCAGAACTTTAAAAAAGAAATATATGAAAAAAACTTATGTATCTTTTGTATTGATAATTTTACTGGTTCATATTTAAGACGTAACTATCATGATTTCTAATAGATAAAAAATAGATTTTATGGTAAAAGGACTAATTTTCTACTATGTGGATCGATGAAGACTCACTGCGATCAAAGAGCCAGCATTTCCTTCCCATTCTGGCAAGCTGCCAAAATCATGTTCTCCCCAAGTTATATTAAACCAGGGTAGTAGGAGTGCTGTGCAACAAGATACTGTCTCTTTTTTTCATCCATTCCTCCGAAAGTGAAGTCATCAGTAAGTTGCTGTATGTGTTATAATCATTGTGCAAGCACAGTGCTGCGTGCATTCAAGGGAGTGTGCATGAGAATGTAAACACAGAATATTGTTAAGGCAACAGTGGCGGCGTCTTCTTTCACTAATTGCCCTTACACCAATATTAATAAAGATATACAGCCTTTACTATTGACTTTACATGGATTTCTGCAAAGCTATGGCTGAAAAAAGAGACAGGGTTTGCTAGTACAAAGCACTCCATTATTAAAGAGTAATAGAGTGTGCAAACAATGATTTTGACAGCACTGCCAGAAGTGAGAAGGAACACTGCAAAAGCTATGAAATTCCAGTTGAGCTTTCACAAACAATTACAAAATTAAAAAACATGTTTTAAGGAATGATTCTTTTTACCAGAACTAATTTAAGGTAAAATCGCGTCCATGTCGGGGAGTTATATCACCAGCCATTAAATTCTCTGCTTCTGCAGGTGACTAATTTCCTCCAAATGCTTATCCCACTTGCTAATAAAGTAAATCGACTGTGGTCAAACCAAGAGATCGCTGGTCTTGCGACTTTAGAAGACTAAAGCAGACAACCATGCTTTCAGTCATGCGATGCTTCACATGCTGTGGTTAGCATTTTGGTAGGAGAATTAAGTCTGCCTGCAGAGATTCGATTACTAGTGATTAAACTCCTTGTGGGCCATCGTTATTACTTGGCACTAAAAATTCATAATAGTTCCCTTAATTTGTTTAGGTGGTGTGTCACAGGGTCAGCTTTTTCATTGTTTTTACACTGCAAGAAAAATGGTTGTTTTTTTTATATTTGCTTGCACTTTCAAGACAATACTGTTACACTTGTTTTTCATATTTGCGCTGCCACTGTCAAGGAAATTATAACTGTGATGTGTTCATTATTTACTTGCACTGCGAAAGACAACATATTACACTGTGTTGCTTTCACATTTGGCTTAACATACTTGTTTTATTCATAGTTACTTAGCACTGCAAGAAATAAACTTTGACTTTTATTCATTGCCTGTCGGTCTTTTCATTATCTTGCCCATTGACCACTCACAAACACTCACAATACCTCTGTACTCTGTTACTGATCGTTTCTCTACCCTAAACACAGAAATATTGACAGCAGCTCCTTAGAGGTCAGTCATATACATCTTCAGTAGTTTACTAATAGTACAATACATGTCAAATTCAGGGCATTTGCACTATAGATATACTGTATTCATGATTAGGAAGCGTCCAACCCAAGATTACACATTTCAGAGTCTCTGTACAGAAAACTTAAGCATGCATAAGAAAAAACATTAAAATAACCACATTAACTAAATAATTTTGGTCTTTGTTTTTTTTGCTAACCTGGGTGGCGGTCGGATGTCCTAAGAGTTGGGGGGACTTTCTAAAGTCTCCGCACAGATGCTGGTATGGGCATGCGTGTTTTTGATTAATCCAGGAACAGACCAACCTAATCAATTTTTTGAGGCAAAACTCTCTGTAGTATTAGTATGAACTGATTAATTGGGTGTATGAAACTGATTCCCTTCTTTTGGAAGGATGGTATGACTTCACTTCATGGCGATGGCTTGACTGTATAAAGAGAGGGTTGAGGAGGGGTGGCTTAGTTACTTATTCAGTGACAACGTTTTGGGAGTAACCAGAAAAATAAGTGCTAATTAAGCCCAATTTCTTCCGGTCACTTATGTTCCCAAGAACCTCTTTGATGGTTAGGCAGACAGCGAGCGATTGAAAATCTAACTACGAAGAATGAAACATTTGGAACAGAAAATCAGGACTATTTAGACTTTACGTATTAATCGGTAATGTTTTAAGTTCTATGTACGAGCAACATTTGTTATAATTTTGTCCCTAAAGCTAATTAAGGGAGTGGTTCTTCATTAGATTAACTTAGTATATCATTAGAATGGCTAATTCTAAGCAACTGATTATTTTTAAAGTGTTTTGAGTATTTGCCTCTCTGACAAACAAATGTTGTATGAGGCTACAAATAAAAAGCTACTTAAATGACTCATCTTTCTATGTCGGGTTCATTTCACTATTCATATTCCTAGGCTCTCATTCAAATCAATTATGGTTGCTAGAGTAACCTGAGACCCTAGCAACCAGAGTGCGGAAATAGAAAAAACCGGAAGTTCTGAATAAAAAGATTAGGGAGACTGATCACTAACTCTCGAGTGAAGGATTCGAAGCTAAAAAACTTGTCGAATTTGAAGGTTTTTTTGGGCTTACTTCGACCTGTGACTGATGAACTTCGAATTCAAAGGATTCGGAGTAAAAATCTTTTGACTATTCGACCTATTCGTAGTCGAAGTACTGGTCTCTTTAAAAAACTTCGAACCCCCTAGTTTGATTAAATGCTTACCGAAGTCAATGTTAGGCCTATGGGGAAGGTCCCCATAGGCCTTGCTAACTTTTTGTTCGAAGGATATTCCTTCCGATCGTTGAGATTTGGAACTCCTTCGAATCTTTCGGTCTCGAAGTATTTAATCGTTTCCATCAAAAGGAATTTATCCTTCGATCAAACTATCTGCGCTAAAATCCTTTGACTGATGGATTCTCAAACGTCGAAGATTCAATTCCTAGTCAAATATCAAGGTAATTAAAAAAACCCTCGATTATTCGGACCCTTAGTGAATCCAGCCCCTAAATAACGTTCAAAAAACCAAACAAATAATAACTAAAACCAATTGCAAATCATTTCAGAATATCCCACTCTACATCATAATAAAAGTCAATTTAAAGTTGAGCAACTCCTTTAACATATCATTATGTGTTTCTAGGATGTAATTCCAACAGTTCTTAGGTAAGATGGGGATGTCCTGTGACATTTTAACTGTATCCCTTGGCCTGTCAGGTGAGGTATCAATGTGAGTGTGGCCAAAACTGAAAGAGCCTGAAGAACATAGTATTGGGTAAGTTAAATGTGTCTTTCAGATTCTCAAAGGGTGAACTCATTTCCTTGGACTATGACATGCTCCAGGTGTTTATATTGCACTGAGCTTGTATTTTGTGGTCAGGTATAGAGCATAATGAGTGAGCTGTGGGTTATGCCAAAGGGGTATGTTACCAGAGTACTGTGATTCCACCCTAACATGAAAAGCACACAAAAGGAAATATAGACAGACTGCTATAGGGGAAATTTGTGTCTGTTAGAAATACACAGAAAATGCTTTAGGACAATCAACAAATCTATAAACTTGGAAGCAAGTTTGGTTGTATAAAAAACCAGATGTACTGCCAAACAGAGTCTCAATGTAGGTTGACAATCCACATAGGGGCTATTAATGGCCAATCACAGCACTTATTTGGCACTCCAAAAACATTTTCTTGCTTGTGTTGCTCCCCAACTCCTTTTTCTTCTGAATGTTGTTCACTGGTTCAAAGGGTTGGGGATCCCTGCCATAGGCAGAGGGTGATATTTTTGTTTGGGAAGGCTATACCGTCCACTGCTTGTTTCATACTCAAAACACACAAAAAAGTACATACAAGAGTCATCATGGACAGTGGGCAAGTTTGCACCTGGGCTGCAATCCATATCAACCAATCTGTGATTAGCAATTTTATCTATCTTCAGGTTCAACACTGAAAGCAAAACTTCATTGCTATGGGTTACTGCCCAGGTGCACATGTGCCCACTGTTTATAAATAAGCAAGTGTCACCTTTATGCGTCATTATGCACCCCAGAATAAATGCAGTGCAAATTAAATGCATTATTAATTATATGTAAATATGTTAAAAAAAATTATGTATTACCAAATACAGGTATGGTACCTAATATCCATAATCCTCGGGACCTGAGGTATTCTAGATAACGGAACTTAACGTAATTTGGATCTTCGAAAATCATGTAAACATTAAATAAAGCCAATAGGTTGATTTTGCTTCCAATAAGGATTAATTATATCTTAGTTGGGATCAAGTACAAGCTACTGTTTTATTATTACACAGATAAAGGAAAATCATTTTTTAAAAATTTGGATTATTTGTTTATAATGGGAGATGCAATCTCTATGGGAGATTGCTTTTCCATATTTCAGGGCTTTATGGATAACGGGTTTCTGGATAACGGATCCCATACCTTTGAGAATAATTTCAACTGAACATATTACTTTAGGTTGAACAGTAATGAATCGTACAGAGTAGTCAGCACAGCTTCCTGGCTTTTTTTTGATTTGTGGTGCAGGTTTCCCCAGTGGCCACTTTTCCACAGGTATAACTTTTGGTTGAAAGATGAAACAGCACCACTCCTTTGTAAAATAAAAAGGAGTGGTGCTGTTTCATCTTGCAACTGAACAGTAATGAATGAAATCCTGGAAATGTAGTGTAATAAAATCTTGCTTCATGTAGACTAGTGCTTTAGCCAAGTTTAGAGGTTCTAAAATAACCCAGATTTAACTACATTTAATCAGGGACTCATAAAGATATTAACATACGCAACACAGATTAAGACACAGGTACAGAAATTCTGATATAAGTATAACCAGGCCTATTTAGACAGGAGCACACATAGAGATGCAGTAATACTGGGACAGGCAGTGAAAATGAACACACATATTTGGCAGGCACATAGACACACAACATATACACATTCTTAGGCAGCCCACAGACACTGGCATACACAGATGCAGACGATCAGAATCTTAGACAGGCCAACACTGATTCAGAAGAGATTTGTAGTTACACATCCAGTAAATAAACCAGGATCTCTCAAATATCCACACCTGATGCCCCAAGTTTCCCCAGGTGCAGCTTCTCTGTTCCTTCCTAAGAAGCTGAAGTTGTTAAAGACAGCCAGAAATCAAATGGACCAAGGCTAAATAATTTGGCCAATGACTTATGAATAGCATCTCAACCTGATGATTTTATTGCAAACAGCTCACATTAATTATCATAAATATGTAATATACATACAGACACATGGGCTGCAGCAGCACTGACACTCACTTCTCATAACGTCTGAGCTGGCACAATTATCTGAATCTCACTGGAGTTCCCGCCTCCTCCTTTCTCTCTCTGCTCTTGCTCCCTCCACTATTTGAGATTGACAGTGGCACTCTCCAATCAACTTCATCCTGCCAGAATATACATGCTTCCTTAAGGAGCAGCAGTCTTCACGGCATCCATCTTCCGGGTCCTCGGTAAGAGATTGGGAGATCAGCAATCTCTGTCAATTTTGGCACATGTACAGTTGTCGCAATCCGCAGGGCCGGATTTACATAGTGGTCACCCCTAGACCCACTGGCATTCATGGGCTCCTGTCCCCTCCCCTTTATTCATGCAAATTTTCATCATCTGTACTGGAGCAATGGGATTGGCGCATGGGAAATTTAAAAAATGATTGTATCTCCAGCGCATCCCCAGTATTTTGAACCGATGTGGGTTTGTTTGGTCAGCATGCCACCCCCCTAAAATCCTGCCGCCCTAGGCCCGGGCCTAGTGGCCTTTCCAACAAATCCGGGCCTGGCAAACCAGCAAATTGCTCCAATTGCGCATGCGCTGACATACGAACCTCCCAGTCAGTTTACGGAGGAGCCGTAAGATGGATGCCGTGAAGTCTGCTGCCAGAATCTGTGACAAGGGGTAAGTATAAGGCATGGGGCATTTCCCCAGGGGAAGTTAGCCTGGAGGAGGGAGGGGGTCTACGTGGGTGGGGTTATGGGATTTTTTCCTACAGGGTTTCCTTCTCCTTTAACTCTTGCTTAGAGAAGGTACAGCCGTTTTGGATGCAGGCTCATGGTTCTTGTTAGGATTTTATTTAAGGCACATACCCTATTTGGGAAACCCTACCCTGCTGGTTTGGGAAGGCTAAGCCTCCCCAAGCCTTCATTATAATCCCATGGTTTACACTCATACAAACTGCTGGAGGGGCACCCATATTGTGTCCCTGTTGTAGGCACAGTATGAACTGTTTATCTTAGGTTGGTCCTGATAGGTTTCCCTATATCCTGCTGTCTCCTGCCTTCCTATACTCCCTGCTTGTGCCATACTTTGCCTGCCCTATGCTCCCTGTGTGTGTCATACTCTGCCTGCCCTATGTTCGATGTATTGATGTCACAAAAGGATATGTCAAGGTTCCGGTAGTGTGCTTCTCTGCCGGTTTAAATAATGTTCCCCCTCAGACTTGTAGTAAAGCTCAACCAGTAATGTAGAGAAAACCAGCACTCACTAGCACGAAGTTTACATAAAAAAGACAAAAAATAATACCAATATAGTGTAGTATTTTGTAAAAATGTTAACACACCTTTTATTGTTTAAGCGAAGTAATGAACATAGGTAATTGTTATATGCGCACTTTTTACTAAGATCATTGTGAGTGTAATTTTAACTTATTGGCTAATAAAATATTTACACTATGTCAGTACCTTCTTATAGAGCTGCAAGATTTGGAGCAGATTGGTGAACCATCAGCCCAATAACTCTCCCAATGCATCTCAGACAAGATACGCAGTTCTTAATATGACTTAGAAAACTTGTTTCCCATATGAGTGATGAGTGATATTCCTGCAGTTTAGCACCAAGTATTATGTTTTTGGTATGTTACCATTAATGTGGACATGGTCTTTAAAGTTCTTGTAGTTTCATGGGTGTGGTTTAAAAAGAGGGAGTGTAGGCCAAAAGGCCAGAACAATTCATGCCCTCTGTACCACAGAAGTTGGACAACACTGTGCTCCTGATAGCAAAAACTGCACTGGCCTGGGGCAACAGTGAGCAGCAATCCTCTTCCTCTCTCCCTCCTTCTTTCTTCACAATCCCACAGCCAATACATGCTTAGTAGAGTAAAAAAGCCATGCAAGTGGCACAAAAACAGAAGCAAGTCACACAGGTACCCAGTTTTCTGTTAACAAGAGCACTAAGCCAGGGTTTCAGGTAAATTATTACAATCCCTGGGGGTCCTTAATATTTTGGCAACCCCCCCAGTGATTTGGGAGTGGGCAATGATGGGGGGGTGCTGTAAGGACCCCATGTCGTTAAGGACCCTTCCTTTAAAGACAACTGTACTTTGGGATCTCAAGGTACAAAAATCTGTACAGCCAGATATTGAGTTTATATAGAAATGATTACCAAGGGGCATGTTTTAAAGATTAATTTAAAAAAAATGACTACAACTTTTAATACATAACCCATAAATATGCTGTACCCATAAGGGACTAGGGGTAATGTTCTGTGCTGAAATCTCTGCACGATATTTTAGGTTATCCCCCAACATTCTTCTTTACATAGTGATTTATGGGAAATTGGTTGTGCAGGGCTGTACTTAATGCTCTGTACCCCATTAATGTTTTTTTCAATCTAGGGGGCATACCATGCAATCTCTGCCTCTGGCCCACTGCTACCTTAAAGCAGGCCTGACTCTATTAATATTTATTTATTTAGTTTTGCCTTGCACTAACCCCAAAAGAATTCACAGACATTCCAATAATATCTATATTAGAGAAGTGAATCAATAACTTTAGAAGACATTTTTAACTTAAAAGCTATCAGGTTATTTAAAGAACATGTAAAGTACAATTCACTTGGTTTATTCTACTGCACAAACAAAAAGCTGATTTAGGGCTGCCTGCAGAAATATATATAAGATGCTGGGGCAGTGCTTTTCCTTGGCAGGTGTTGGTTTCTCCTAACATAAACACTAACCCAAGGATAAACACACACAAACTATTTCACTTAGATGTACCTAACATGTTGATGCTTCACATGAAATGTGCTTTACATGCTCTTTGAGACAGGGGCTCATTTATCAACACTGGACACAATTGCCCATGCACCCATGGTTACCATGGCAACCAATTGTTGCATTCATTGTCCTACCTGCAGCTGCCTGAATAAAGCCAGACACTGATTTGTTACTATGGGTTACTGCCCATGGGCAGATTTGCCCAGTGTTGATAAATGAGCTCCTGTGTGCTTAGCTATTGCATGCAGAAATGTATTATTTTTCAAAAAAAAGTTATGTATTTGTTTAGAAAATAGTAAATTCAGATAAAATCAGTATTTCATGAATACTTCATATACTTTGAAGGTGAACTATTACATGCAAGACAACAATTCAACAAAATATGTAATTGCTATATGGACATAGTCCTGCAGGTTTGCATGGGCAACTGCCCATGGCAGAAATTAATTATTCAAAACATCAAGCCTGTGAGGTCTGTTCAGTTCATTTGCTTTCAGCAATAAATTGCCCCACAATATTCACAGCTTTTTCATAAAGTTGTTCACAGTTGTTGAGGTTTACCAAATCCTGTGGTATTTCAGCAGTCAACATCTCTAAAAGTTCAGGGGTGCATTAATTCTGACATCTGGTACTTCAACCTGGGTCAGGTGTACTTCTTCTATACTGTTTTCTTCCTCTGAAGTGTTGTGTAAGTGCAGGTCTGTTAGATGATTGTTTAGTTCATGCAGCTGTAATGGAGTATAGTTTTGACTCTGTTGAAAGGCTATGATTGTTATGGGCTTTTATGTGGTCAGACAACATATTATTGATAAACTTTTTAAAAACCCAATGCAAGCAGAATAAATCCGTATCATTTAGTGGATCAAGCAAGCACATATTTTCTAAGTTGTAAAAAACTGATCTGAACGTGGAACTAATTAATCTGTTTATGTCTCTCCACAAGCGCTCAATCCTTTCATTGTGGACGGAGCTTCCTCTTATTACAGATGCTGCTGTTCTATGATGATCTGTCATAACTTGCCACACTTTCTGATTTTCACACCAAGATCTGTTCTAACATGTATGGGCCATCCATGCACATGTACTGAGTTTTGAAACAAAGAATAAACTGTATCTGATTTGTTATTGGTGGAACAAGCAAGAAATAAAATAAGCCTACTAAACCCATCTATCGCTCCATGGATCACAAGCTTCCACCTAATCAGTTTATGCAATCCATCTAAGTGCCAGACATAATTCGGGCAGGGTGAATAATACACTCTCCTTGAGATGGTTGGTCTTTTTCTCACTGCAATCCCTTCGGGATCAACTTCATGAAGTATTGTTCTAAGGCGATGTCTCTGAACATATATTCCACGTGCTCTTAAGTGACCATTTATGAAAACTTCACCTGCATGCATGTGACACTTTTTAATATCTTTTATCTCCTCTTTCAATGTAGCATCATTAATGCTGGTGAATTTCTGCCATGAAATCCCATTTGCATCCATCAGGTCTATAGACCCATATTTCGACTGATATCCAATCGTCTTGCAATTTCAGATATGGTCAGCCTTAACTCAAACAATCTCTTTATATTATTAACTAGAACTCCCTAAAATAAGGAAAAAATTGTTATAGATGAAGTGTTTGACTCATAAATTGTCAATACATGTCTTAAAAGCTATATGCAAAAGTCTGTGTAAAAATAATTAGTGTAAATGCTACAACAGGATTTACAACTAGGGATGAGTAAAATATTTTCAAAAGCAAAAAAATGCCTACAGACTCTAAGTATAGTTGAAAAAAGTTGCACATTTTGAAAAATATTGCAAGAAAAACATCCATTGACTTTTGTCAATGTGTTTTCGCAAATTTTCGGTAAAACACGTCAGATTTGTCCAACACTATTTACAAATGTCATTCACATAATGTAAATTTCTACTTAGGATTACCCATTGGCACATACTACTAGAAAAGTAATTTTTTAGGAAAATTATATATTTAAATAAATCAGTGTTTTACATAGGAGTTTTATATAGGTCTAGTTTTCCTATAAGTTTTAGTATTTTTTAGAATATCCTATCACTAGCACATTTGCAATTGGTCTTCATTATTTTTTATAGAGTTGGAATTATTTGCATTCCTTTTCTGTCTCTTTTTATATTTCCAATTGGGGGTCAGTGACCCTGAAAACCAAAAAATATTTCTCTGAGAGGCTACAATTTTATTGCTATTGTTATTTGCTATTGCTTAGCTTCCTATTTAAGGCTCTCATATTTTCAAATTCCATGCATTTATTTATTTAAACCACTATGTGGTTGCTAGGGTAAGTAATAACATAGAAACCAATTAGCCACTGAAATACCACATTGGAGAGCTACTAAAACAGAAAGCTAAATAACTGAAAACAATAAAAATGAAGACCAACTAAAAAATGTCTTTGTATACCAATGTCTACATCATACTAAAAGTTAATATAGGCTTTAGTAAGAGGTAGAATCAAGTTAAGAATGTGCCTTTGTAAATAGTGGATAGGAGAGAATGAAAGACAGAATGGCTATTATTAGCAGGTTTTTAGTTGGTCTTCATTTGTATTTTTTATAGATTTTAATTACTTGCCTTCCATTTCTGCCCTCTTTAAGCTTTTAAATGGAGTCACCAAATTACTATTGCTCTATGAAGCTCTAATTTTATTATTTTTACTTCTATTACTTTTACTTTTTTTTTTTTACTTCTACTCAAATCCCAGTCTCTCATTTTACTGCTTGGTTACTAGGGAGAGCTATTTGATTATAACTACAGGACTTTAGCTGTCTTTGCATGCTCCAATGTTCATGCTAGTGGATGCTATAGTTCAAGAAAACTGGAGTCAGATGACTAAAAGCTGCAGTTTGTATATCTGTGCAGCAAAGAGATTATAATCATACTCTCCCTGGATGTTTATGTCTGAACTAAAACTCTGGGGTGGGTAAGCAGAAATTATAACTCAATGACAGGTGGGGGCTGCCATGACCTTACAACTGTTACTTAAATAAAACTTGCCAGTGTTACAACTACTACTCCAATTTAGGAAGGTGTGAAGGATATGGTTTGTGCTCAGGGTCGGACTGGTGCATTTGGGCCCTCCAGGTTCCAAACCGTGGGGGCCCCATGCACGCAAGGAATCCTACCGCATGTGCAAAATCCTCCACAGCGGTACTACACTTATTTCTTTTAGTTAGTTTAGGCTGATCAGGAGGGGGTCTGGGTGGCAGGGGCCCTTGAAGAGCAGGGGCTATCATATGCACCTTTGTGGTAATAAACAGATAAAAATAGGGCTTGCTTGTGCCCGCTGATGTTGCACTCTGTTCCCCACACCAGATTTTTAATGCAGCACAAGAAGCAGAGTGCAGCTTTCCCCAGCGCAAATATGTTTCTTATGTGAGCTCTTGCATGATTTGGTGCTCTTACACTTGTGCACCTAGAAACACAAATGACTCCATGTGAGTTATGCTATTTTAAACATACCTCAAAATTCCTTATTACACAGTGTTATGCTGATGTATAAAGGCTGGAGTGACTGGATGTGTAACATAATAGCCAGAACACTACTTCCTGCTTTTCAGCTCTCTTGCTTTCCACTGGTTGGTTACCAGGCAGTAACCAATCAGGATTTGAGGGGGGCACATAGGTCATAACTGTTGCTTTTGAATCTGAGCTGAATGCTGGAGATCAATTGCAAACTCACTGAACAGTTATGTCCCATGTGGCCCCCCTTATAGTCACTGACTAACTCAGAGTTAGAGAGCTGAAAAGCAGGAAGTAGTGTTCTCAGTGCCGATTCTACTTACAGCGCCGCCTGAGGCGGCTCCTCCAATGCCGCCCCTCCCTCGCCGGCAGGAACACTAATGCGAAGAGCGTAATTGTGCTCTCTCGCAATAGTAAAGCCGGAATTCCGGTTTAAAAACTGGAAATTCGGCTCTTAAAGGTACCAGGAGCGGCTTTTTGCCGCCCCCTGGAAACCTCTCCTGCGTTGCCGCTGAGGCGAGTTTCTCAACTCGCCTCATTGGCGGCGTGCCCCTGAGTGTTCTGGCTATTATGTTACACATCCAGTAACTCCAGCCTTTATACATTACATTTTTGGCTAACTAACTATATTAGATACATTTTTTATTTGCACAGCCTATCTATTTACCCACTTTTATTTATACACTGAAACTGATCCTTTAATAGAGAAGGGAAGTAATCACTTTTACAGTTATTACAATTGTTAAAGGATTCTGAGAGTGTTAGTTCAGCACATTGTCAACAGCATTTAAACAATCCTGGTTTAATGGTTGAATCTATGACTCTCCATTTTTTTGTTAGCCTATGGAGTATAGTTATGAAAGCATGAAACTAAAAAATATAAATATAGATGTTTTCATGAAAACTTAAAGGAGAACTGTCATGAGATATAGTAATTTCTATTTTTAGGTATTACACAGTAAAGTAACAATAAAAAATAAAACCTATAACATAATAAAACAATAGCCTTATGTCACCTCTGCAGCCTCAACCAAGCTTTTACTAATCCCATGCAGCCAAAACTCAAAAGCAGCATAGTCTGCAACAAGGTGTCATCATAATCAGCTCCAAGTATGCTCCTATGTATCCCCCTGGAGGAGCCAATTACCTGATTCCCCCAACAAATACGAGTCATAAGGAGATGACCTTTATCAGAAGCCTGCCATTTGCAAGGAATTATGGGGATTGTAGTTTCAATAGGGGCAGATTTATCAAAGGTTAAGGCGAATTTTCAAAGGAAAAAACATTGGCATTTCAAGCTATTTTTTGTGTACTTCGACTAGGGAAGAGTCGAAATGTCAATTTGAATTTGAAAAAAATTAAAAAGATTTGAATATCGAAATTATCATGTACTGTCTCTTTAAAAATTCGACTTTGACCATTCATCATCCAAAACCTGCCAAATTGCTGTTTTAGCCTATGAGGGGCCTCCTAGAACCTACTTGGAATCAATTGGTGGACTTTGGGAAAACTTTGAATCGGATTTGATCGAATGCAATATTTCTTCGATTAGAACGATTGAAAATTGGCAGAATACAGACCTATTCAAAAGAAACGGACGATTTGACCGAAAAAAAACCTTTAGCTTAATTTCGGCTGATCTTTTTGAATTCAAAGCTTTTTCAATTCAAATTCAACTCTTGATAAATATGCCCCTTAATGTGACATTTGTTCCATTAATATGTTTAACTCTCCCCCTCAAAAGTTGCTTATAATGGGGATCAGAGAGGAAATATGCCAGTGTGAAAGAATGCTATAAACATAGCTATAAATCTCAGTCATAAAGCAGGGCCAGGGATGCTTCTTTTAATGGGTGTCAGAGAGGAGCTGTGCCAATGTGAAATAATGTTGTGTTATAAACATATTTAGAATCTCAGCCATACAGCATGAAGTACGGGCATACAGCAGTGTAGGACAGGCAGAGTATAGCAAACACACAGGGAATATAGTATGTTGTGTACATAATATATTCATACTCCAGCAGTTTGTGTGAGATTTGATCAGGAGAACAATGCAGTTCAATTAGAGTTTGGGTCTAAAGTGGCCATACACGGGCCGATAAAAAGCTGCCGACAGACCGTGTCGGTAGCTTATTGGCCCGTGTATGGGGGCCCCCGACGGGCTTCCCCGATCGAGATCTGGCCGAAAGTCGGCCAGATCTCGATCGGATGGGTTTAAAACCCCGTCGGATCGCGGCCGCATCTGTAGTTGATGCGGTCCCGCGATCCGACCGTCCGTTTGTGAATGCTAGGATCCGATCGTTGGCCCTAGGGCCCACGATCGGATCTGCCCGATATTGCCCACCTCAAGGTGGGCATATCGGAGGGAGATCCGCTCGTTTGGCGACATCGCCAAACGAGCGGATCTATCCGTGTATGCCACCTTAAGGTGAACAGTTACAGGTTTTTACAATACTGTGGGAGATTATAGGGTTTGAACAATACATGCCTGAGAAAGACAAGGAGCAGTACTACTGAAAATGATCCTCTACAATCAGTTTGAAAAGTTATTTTCTGTCAACCAAACCAGAGGCACAAATTCAGTTCTTCAATTATGCTCCCTGTCTGCAAACAAAGAGGTGTTGCGCACAGATATGATGTTACTAGAGGATGAGGGAAGAGAAATATGACTCAGGAAACATGGGCGGCCTAAGTAAATATTGCTGAACTGAATAGATACAGGTATGGGACCTGTTATCCAGAATGCTCGGGACCTGGAGTTTTACGGATAACGGATCTTTCTGTAATTTGGGTCTTCATGCCTTAAGTCTACTAGAAATTCATTTAAACATTAAATAAACCCAATAGGCTGGATTTGCTTAAAATACGGATTAATTATCTTAGTTGGGATCAAGGACAAGCTACTGTTTTATTATTACAGAGAAAAAGGAAATCATTTTTAAAAATTTGATTATTTGGATAAAATGAGTCTATGGGAGACCGTAATTCGGAGCTTTCTGGATATCGGGTTTCCAGATAAGGGATCCTATACCTGTACTACTACTTTCAGATTCTGAAATGCTTGATCTGGAGAGCTGTTAGAATATGAGTGAGAAGAAAGTGTTTATAACACACATTTTTTGTAGTAATTAATGTTATATATCTGTGAGAAAAATGGTATGGTTTATAGTTCATGGCAGTTCTCCTTTAAACCAAGTAATACCTGTGAAAAGAATAATTCTTTGGGCCACATTTGCACTACAGTACCAAAGAGTCTAATGAGTGCTTTATTCAAATGTATAGGGGCATGCTATAAAATCCTCACACCCACTTGCTTACATTTATCAGCTAGAAATCAGTAATCATGTACAATAACATTAAAACAAAAAACCTGATCATGTGCTCTCACCTCAGAAGATGCCATATTTTGAACACTGATGTGGAAGTATGCTGGAGCTCTTGAGAAAGCAGCACTAGCTGATCTAAAAGAGGTGGCTATTGATGTGTAGATCATATTACATTTAGAAGAAAGCTTTTGATTGGAAAATAAAATCATGCAGTGATTGGTAACAGGAGACAATAGGGGGTGGGGGAAACTAATAACACGAGCCGTGATTTGTTCATTGTTAGTAAATTTTAATTGGTTTTCAAAATTCTTACAAAATGATAAAAAATAATGCTACATTGACAAATAAATCTGATAGCACAAAAACTGATAAAGTAATCTTACTACATAGTTTGTATCAGAATATTAGTTAACAAATTAATTAGATGATATACTGTAGATATCTGAAGAACAGACACTGATGTTTATCCATTTTGTCAAACAAAAGAGATAATGTGAAAACATACATATCTTTTAAGTAAAGATGGTTGTACATAATGTATTTGGTGAAACTAAAAGCTGTATGTTCTTTTGTAAAACAACAAAGTTGAGCAAAATGTGTTGGAAGTTGAGCAAAACATGTTTGTGCTACAAAAAAAGTAATTTGCACTTTGTTACATACAATAGATATATTATATGTACACAATTATTTTCTAACTGGATTATTCAGTTTGTCCACAAGGTACATATTAAGCGGAAGAACTTACGCATAGTTTTGTGGCACAGGAAGTCGCTATGTGTGGCCGCGCGATTGGGATTCTGTCGCGAGAGTTGGAGGTGCAGGGAAAGAGTGGGGGCGGGGCGGCGCGTGGAGTGAAAGCAGGGAGTGAATTGTGTGGCTGGTACAGAGAGATGGTAAGGCGTTTTTGTCAGACATTAATGGTAATGGGGTAAACGCACGCCCATAGTTGGCAAATCTTAGCCTCTTGTTTTTTTATGATATTTTTATATGCAGTATCGGACTAGGATATTCATTTTAATCAGAGATACACATACACGACCATATTTATTCTGACTGTATATTTCTGTTATGATGAGTGAGCTCGTCCGGGTTGCCGTGAGCGTGTGTCGCAGTCCTAGTGTGCCCGGTCACGCAGACTCTTGGCGGGTAGGTGTGTGTCCCTGAGATTTAGTGTGTCGAAGTATGAGTTGTGGCCATGGGGGTGGTGGGTTGTGTTTTTCTAATTGTGTATGTGTAGATTGAAGAAAAGAGTGAGGATGTGTAGGCTCAGAGAATGAAAACGGTGAGTAGATACCAGCGTGGAGGTGGGAGGTGGTACCGTGTTAGTTGATGTCGGGATGATATAGGCGACGAAGTGTTGGAAGCGGGTATGTCGGCCGAGGAGCCGAGGAAGTGAAAGAGATGGGAGAGCTGTTACGATCTAAACGGAGATGCGAATACCGATTGATATTTTGTGGAGGTATTTCCAGGGTGAGGGGAAGTCACGTCGAATTGAGTCTGTGGTGGGATGACGGTTTTTGAACATAGAGTAAGTCGCGAACGGAGATAACTCAATGTGTGGGGCTGAATTCGCGAGCGGGCAGCACCGACAGAACTTGCGAGAAGAGGCATGTGGAGTGGCTGGTAGGTGATGAAAGCCTTGCGAGAGGGTGCGTGATGGATGGCGTGGTATATCACAGTTATTATGGTCGTCCCTACCCCGGTGGGAGCTATCGGAGCGGTGGGTGATGAGGTCGGGGCGGGAGTGCGGGAGAGCAGAGAGTCTGGGGCAGGGAGAAGAATATGCGGATGGGTGTGTGTTTGTTGGGTGTGACGAGTACAGAGGAGAATTCAGTGATTATACTTTTTAGGCGAGTCTCCTACTGTGGAAAAATGCCCAAGTGAGTGGTGCGAGATGGTGAGGCTGACGCAAGTGGATGGAATGACGCGAGGAGGCGATGTTTCAGCTGCTGGAGGGAAGCCGGAGGTGGACAATAAATAGAGGTTGGAGAGGGACGTAGAGGTGAGGAGTGGCTGGGTCTGCAAACTGGGGGTCTAAGATAGAGGTATGAGAGTCATGTGGTGCGTCGTGGGGCGGGAGCTGGGATACGATATATGGGACATGGAGACCAGGCATGAGGGGAGGCTGTGGGTGTGTAGAAGATGAGCGTTAAGACTGTTAACGTGACAAAGAGAACCAGATTGTTGGGAAATATAAGGTGCAACTTGGCCTCATCAAAAAGCTGGTTAGAGATAGATTCAATGGGGGGGGAGTTATGGGCCTCAGGTTATTCTTCTCTAGGCTCCCAGTGTATCTATGGCCAAAGAGGTAAAAGAGACTGTGTCATTAGTCAGAAGAAGCCACATCCAGTGGTTCCATAACTGTTTCGGAACCAACTTAATATCCCGTCACAGGTGAAGAGTAAACATTGTAATAAGTCTGCATCCTGAGAGAAGTGGCCATTGTTGCATGAGTGTTGGCACAAAATAAAAGCCTATTAGCAGTTATTCTACCTGCTGTATGATTCCCATGAGTCCATGGTTCTCCTCACTGATGCCACCAGTTCTTACCTTGCTGTCCAAGCTGGAGTTTGTGTTTCAACCACATCCAGTGAAAGCTACAAGCTGAGCCATATATCTACGACCCCTCCCAAGAGGTCACCATGCATGCACAGGATCTCCTAATACATACAAATTGGGTGACATGGTCATTAGAACTGGGCAAAAATAATGGATAGGGTTGGACGGTCTTTTTGACATGTTCCCCAGTATCCAGGTGTGGATTTAGGCCCATTGGGGCTGTGAGTTAAAGGGCCTTCCTTGCAAACTCAAGGGCCACCTTCCATACCTTTTACCTCCGTCCTCCTGAACTTTCTGCTTGTGATTTGGGGCAGAGCCAGGCCGGTTGCGGCGCTGTTGGGCGCAGAAGCGCAAATAGACTAAAATGTAGCACAGACAGTCAGGGAGAGAGGGGACTGGACATGGGGTAGGCAACAGAGAAGGTACGTGCCTGATGCACCCCACAGTGTTGCTTCCTATGCACGTGCCTACTCTGCCTACCCTAGTTCCAGCCCTGATTTGGGGAGACACGACAGTTTAGATGGGAGCAGGCCTGGGCTGGTGAGGCCTATGAATGTTTGGGCCCATTGGCTTTTGCTCAGTATCCCGACAGTCAAGTCCAACACTGCCAGTATCCAGAGACTGCCACCTCTCCAGTCCATAATGAACACTGCTGTGAGGCTCATACACCTCAGCAACCGCTCCTTCTCTGCCCAGTCACTCTGCCAATCCCTGCACTGGCTTCCGCTACCTTTAAGAATAAATTCAAATTAATGACCCTGACATTCAAAGCACTTCATAACTCGGCCCCACCCTACATCTCTGAACTCATCTCTATATACTCACCCAACTACTTACTACTCTCCTCTAAATTTGATTAATTACCAATACTAAAAGGTTATTCTAGAGTGTTCATGTAATTATGGATCTAATCATTGAGAAACAACTAATACCTAGTCACAGCTGAAGAGTAAACATTGCAAAAATCTGCATCCAGAGAGAAGTGGCCATTGTTGCATTGAGTCCATGGTTCTCCTCACTGATGCCACCGGTTCTTACCTTGATGATGATATTGAATCATTCCTTCGGAGTCCCTACCCGAAGCATGGGCTCCGTTGCCCAAGCTGTTCCCAGCTACCGCCAGCGAACAGCTCGAAGGGTGGGTCCCCCTTCGCCGAAGTCAGGGAGGGCCCACCACCCCGCCCCCGAAGGGGTTTGGGACGTTTGAACTCCCCTTCGCCGAAGCTAAGGGGAGTCCCGTCTACCCTGGGTTCTGCCGAAGCTTCCCTCAGGGAGTCCAGCCAAAAGACCGTGACCCCATCCAGGGTGCTCATTCTTTTTTTTTTTTTTTTAAAAGGTGTTTTTATTAGTTTTTTCACACAGAAAAAAAAATTCAAAAACAGACAGTGTTCCATGAAAGAAACACAAAAAATCATACATAATCAGTGAAAACAATAAAAGAAAAAGAAAAAAGGAGAAGAAAGAGGGAGAAAGAGTCAAGTAGGGTGTGGAGTGTGGAGGGGGTGAACGGTAGACATGACTAGAATCTGGTGGAGCTAGCATAGAACAACAGTTTTAAAACACATGTGGGTATTAGTGTCAGAGTTCAAAACCCATAGCATCCATTACAGCTATAAATTTGTCCGTGCATCCTCTAGACATATACTGCTTTATAGTAAGGGAGGGCTTTATTAACAATGTCCTTCCAGTCCTCCAGTGTGGGTGCCTCCTTTTTATTCCACCGAAGAACAATCATTTTCCCTAGCATAGAACAACAGCAGCTGGAGCAAAGTCCGACAACCAATTGAGCTCATATCACCACCCAGGTATCCAAGCAGTGCTAGGCTGGGCTGAGGCAGTATAGGGAAACCAAAACTTGAGAGACAAAGGAGAAGACGTCAGTCCAGTAGCGAGTCAATTTGGGGCACGTCCACACCACATGGAACCAGGTCCCCGGGTGTCCACAGCCTCTGGTTACAGTTCTGATCTCTGGTAGGATCCATATGATGAAGGCGCACCGGCGTGAGGTAGGAACGAGCATAAACTTCAGTTGCACCAACTTGTCCCTAGCCGAAGTTGTGGTGGCTAACATGTGACGCATAATCAGCTCCCAAGACTCCTCATCCAAATTATCAATGTCCCTGATCCATTTCTGGAAACATTTGAGCGGGCGTTTTTCCTCAGGTGCCAACAGGATATGATAGATGGCAGAGAGAGGTTTAGCGAGCACCTGAAGCTGTAAAGCCTTTTCCAAAGAGGTAGCCACAATAGTAGCCCGCGGATCAGGGAATTGCGCCAGAGCAGCGTGACGAAGTTGGTCATACCCGAAACTGTGTAACATGCTGTGCCGGACAAGAGACCTTGAGCTCCAGAAAACTTATTTAGCTCCCCCTCGCAATACAGATCTTTCACATATCTGAGTCCATTGCCTGCCCAAAATTTGTAATCCAGGTTAGTGAGAAAATGTGGAAGCAACTTATTACACCACAGTGGTGCATGAGGTGAGTGATAGGGTCAGACCCGTGGGAGTCAACAGCTTTTGAGCCAGCTGCCAGGCTTTGACGTTGTGTCCATAGAGTGGGTAACCTGTGGGTGTGCCTCCCTCCCTCTATAAGGCAAAAGCCTCAATGCCTCCCTCGAGCCAGAATCCCAGCTTCTAATGTACAGGATGCATGGGAGTTTACGAGTCAGATTCAAACCACATCGTACAGTAAACCAATAAGCACCAGTAGTATAGGTACAAATTGAGGAACGGCAAGACCCCGGCCTGAGGTGGACCTGTTGTAATGTCGCCATACTATTCTGGGACCCGTTTGGCCCAAATAAAGGGAGGAAATAGCTGAGTTCACTTGGTGGGAAAAAGGATTTAGTAAGCAGACAGGAGAGTTCCTGTACATATAAAGAAATTTGGGAACATACTTCGATTTTTAATAAGTTGATCCTACCGTTATAACGACAAATGCCAAAAACTCCCATTGGGCGAATTTTGGCGCGCATATCTGCAGTAATAGGATCTATTATTGATTTGTCTTGTATCCGGCAATCTCCTGAGAATCCAAATCCCCAGTAAAAAAGTGTCAACCCATTATAACGGGGAATTCGGAGATACTGTCCTTTTGGTCCGCCCGGATCCAAGGCAAACAAACGTAGATTGTGCCAGTTACTTCGAAGCCCAGATTTTATTCCCATTTTTCAGTTATAATTCCCAAGAGATCATCAAGGGCGCGGCCAGGGGTTTCAAGGTATATCAACATGGTCGTCAGCGTTACAACGATATCTTTTCGGTCAGTACCAATTTCAAACCCGTGAGACAGCAGAGTTCCGGATTAGTTCCGCAAGTGCTCAATCGCCAAACAAAACTCAAAAAAGGAGATAGGGGGCATCCTTGTCTGGTACCCTCCCCAATTGAAATCAGTGAGAGCATAGAGTTTGCCCTGATCTGTGCTACCGAGTGAATTGTACAGTGCCTGAATCCACCCCACATTATCTGGACCAAATCCATAGCGCTTCAAGGTTTGCCACAAAAAGGCCCATTCACTGCAGTCGAGGCCTTCTCTGCATACTAATGCCTACAATGGTGCGTGGAGTCCAGCGTTATCATGCCTCACCTGGTAAGATGAGTGAAAACCTCGAATGTGTTATGTCAGTCGCCCTAGAGCGGAATGAAGCCGGTTTGCATCCGCGTGGACCTAAATCTTGCCAAAATTGGTTTAAAGCCCTATTTGCTAACACTTTAGCTAGCAATCTTGGCATCGCAGTTTTATAAGCGCATATTTTAGGGGGGTGGCCGATGATGATTGCGCATTTTCGCAGATCTTTGCCTTGCTTTAGGATAAGGGAAAATATATGCACGAGACATGGACTCAGGCACTGCACCCCTCAGAGCAACATCATTGAATGATCGCCGTGAGCGGCCCCACCACCAAGGAGAGATGTGTTTGTAAAACCACCCGGGAGGCCGTCCAGGGCCAGGGGCCTTGCCAGTAGGTAGCGATTTAATTACCTGCTTCCACTTCCAACTTTGCGTTAGGAGCTCATCTAAACCGTTCTCGTGTAGCATCGGAAAGGTATGGCAGTGGGACGCGTCCTAAATAGTCAATGCAGCTGTACTTCATCAGAAAACATGTCACCTTCGAGGAGTATAATTCCTGTAAAACTGACGAAATATATCCACAATGGCATCGAGGTTGCGGTTACCACTCGCCAGCATTATTCTCAATACAGGAATGAAGCTGTATTACACTCGCCTCGCACCAGCATGGCTAAAAGCTTGCCAGCTTTGTACCCCATGTCAAAAAGTCTATGCGATTGCTTCTGTATAACGCCGCCGTGCGCTGTTCGACGTTTGGCCAGGGCAAGTAGGCGAGAGGACTGCAACAGTCATTCCTATTCACATCAGAAGGCGTCAGCTAGATACACCCGCTCCTTCGCTGCGTGTTCAGATTTAAGGAGCCAATTGTGTTGCCCAATGCCCTTTTTGCCTGACTGATACCTGATATGTACACCCCCCTTGCTGTTGCTTTAAACGCCTCCCAGACTTTACAAAGGCATCTGCAGTACGGGGTTAAGCTGCCAGTATTGCACTAAGCAGGTTGGACTACGGTTCGATTGTAGCTGGGTAACCTTATCCAGTGCGAAGGGAGTCTCAAATCTTATCAATGGGTTCGGCACCGTAGACCAGCGTAAGCGTCAGGGGGGAATGCGTCCGATATACCCCTAGGTAATAGGTACTGAGAAACAACTTGTTTGGCTAGAACATCAGGGGATACAAAGCCAGATCAATGCGAGAATGTGAAACTTATGTGTGCCGAGTAGGAATATCCCTCGCATGTGGTGTTTCCACCTCCATGCCTTCAGTAAGAACACTGCTATCCCCCAGCTAGTTAGAGGTAGTCTTGCTGTTAGTGCGAGCCAGTAGTCGTGTTCAATCGCCGGGTTCAAAACTGCCATTATAATCCCCTAGTTAGTAAAATAGGAGATGGGACCATATCCGGCCATAAGCGCTAACAAGGTGTGGTAGAAATTGGATGTTCAACAGCCAGGGGGGCATTAGATAGAGGCCAAGATAGCCTTAACTCCCATTAAAGCGGCCTGGACAATTATATACCTCCAGTGTGATCCTGGTTGACCATCTCTACTTGGCAATCAACGTTCTTGTGCACCAGGATCGCCACTCCCGAGAATAAGTTGGAGTAAGGTGGGCATGAAAAGTCCTCCCTACCCAGGCCCGTTTAAGCGCTAAAATTTTGTCCCGAGAGGTGGTTTCCTGGAGCACAAGAAACATCTGGTTTGTGTCTTTTCACAAACTGAACCACCAAAGCTCTGTTTTTCCTTAGGGCCCCAACCCCGTACATTCCAAGTAAGCAGTTTCAAAGACGTCAATGTACAGTTGCAATAGGAACCCGTCGGACTTTAGCCAGCACACCTAAAACCCCTCCAACACCTCCAGTAAAGAAAAAGAGAATGAGGAGAAAGAAAGGAGGGAAAGAAAAGGGCACAGAAAAACAATACAATAAACAAAAAAATACACAGTGTCAAGCATTATTACACATGGCATATTCAACAATATGGAAATCCCCCATTAGGTAAATCTAGCATATGGTGGTACTCAATCAGCCCGTGTAGGCAACCTGGCTACCAAATCCCACTAACTCCCCCCGACCCTGACCTTTCCGAACCTGTTAACTAACTGAGGAGGCACACCGTAACTATCTAAGGTGTAACAAAAACTTCTTCATGTTGGCTGGGGCTCCAATGTGTCTTACCCCGATATGCTGTCCAGTCCTGCAATAGCCTTACTGCGCAAGGTGCACCAAACAAGGGGCCATCCGGCCCTTAGCGATGATGATTGTCGAATCATGGCTAACTTCTGCCGGATCAGTAAAATACTCGAGTAGCCGCTCCGTCAATTACCCGCAGTCTGCTGGATTAAAGCATGCTGTACTTAATCTCCTTCTCCCGCAATCTTCTTTTAACATCTTGAAAAGGCGGCGGTTGCCTCTGTATCTCCGCCGTAAAATCAGGATAGAACTGCAGCGTGGCGTTGAGAAAAGAACTTCGCCCTTTTCGAGCTGCAGACAAAAAATGGCGTTTCTCGATCTCGTATTTTCAAGAGACGTAAGGATAAAAGGCCGCGGCGTCTCACCTGTATGCGCCGCGTGGGGATCCTATGAGCCCTTCTCCACAGTATAAGCAGTTGCGATTAAAGTAATGGGCACCAGCACAGCTTTAAGCAGAGTTTCAATAAAGTCAGTAGGAGAGTGCCCTTCCGCTCCCTCCGGCAAACCCATTTAATGCGCCACGTTGTTTCTTCGCGAGCGGTTCTCAGCGTCTTCTGCCCTTGGTTTAGCAAACTTCATTTGTCTCTGCAACTCCACCAACAGCGGGACTGTATGTAGTGCGAGAGTATCCTCCGCATCCCCCACGGCGCGCTCAGCTTCGCCATCCTCTCTCTCACCTTATCCAAAATCGCCCGAATATGGGAGACCTCAGCCTGAATCTCCATACGGAGGTCATCCATTTTGGGAGTGAGAGAGGCCGTCTGGGATTCCCGATAGCATTGAGCAGCGATAGTGGGACTCCGGTGAGACTCCTTCCCTGCAAACCGGTCGGCAGCCAAAGCCCCTGCCGCTGACGGCGGAGACGCCGCCCGCCTGTGGAGGTGACGCCGTCTACCCAAAGATGGCGTCCGCCGCCCGCTGTTGCGTAGTTGTGTTTTTTTGGAGAGTCGCCGGTGCCCTTTGGGATCGCTCGAGCGCTTACCGCTCATATGGTCGAGATAAGTTGAAGTCCGATGGATATCCACTCACTCTTGTAGTAAGGAATCGACGCTGGGTATATTGAAGAATGGTTAGGCTGCGGAGCTCCAGCCAGACACGTCTGCCCTCCGTCCCTCACATAGCCACGCCCCCCCAGGGTGCTCATTCTTACCTGATGTCTAAGCTGAATTTGGCATTTCAACCAGGGAGACATCAAGGTAAGATGAGCACCCTTGGGGGGCGTGGCTATGTGAGGCGACCGGAGCAGACGGGTCTGGCTGGAGCTCCGCACCTAAACCCATTCTGCAAGTATACCCCAGCGTCGATTCCTTACAAAAAAGTAGTGGAATATACATCGGGAACTTCCACTTATCGTCGACCATATGAGCGGTAAGCGCCTCGAGGCGATCCAGAAGGCACCGCCGACTCTCCCAAAAAAACAAACTACGCAACACGGGCCGGACCCATCTTGGCTATGACGCTCACCTCAACAGCGCGGCGTCTCCGCCGGTCAGCGGCAGGGCTTTGCTGCCGACCCGGCTGCAGGAAAGGAGCTCTCACCGGAGTCCACATGCTGGCCAATGCGATCCGGGAATCCCAGACCGGCCTCCCTCCCAAAATGGATGACCTCCGTATGGAGAATTCAGGCTGACGGTCTCCATATTCCAGGGCAGATTTGGATAAGTGAGAGAGAGGATGGCGAAGCTGAGCGCCCGTGGGGGATGCGGAGGATAACTCTCGCAACCTACAACAGCCGCTGTGGTGGAGTTGCAGAGACAAGTGAAGTTGTGCTAAAACCAAAGGGCAGAAGACGCTGAGACCGCTCGCGGAGAAACAACGTGCGCATTTATGGGGTTTGCCGGAGGAGCGAGGGCACTCTCCTACTGACTTTATGAAACTCTGCTTAAAATGTGCTGGTGCCCAATTACTTTATCCACTGCTTATACTGTAGAAAGGGCTCATAGGATCCCCACGCGGCGCATACCAGTGAGACGCCGCGCCTATCCTACGTCTCTTGAATTACAGAGATCGAGACGCCTTTTTGTCTGCAGTCGAAGAAGGGCGAAAGTTCGTTTTCTCAACGCCACGCTGCAGTTCTATCCTGATTTTACGGCGGAGATACAGAGGCAACGCCGCACTTCCAGATGTTAAAAGAAGATTGCGCGAGAAGGGAGAAGTACAGCATGCTTTATTCCAGCAGACTGCGGGTAATTGACGGACGGCTACTCGATATTTTCTGATTCCGGCAGAAGTTAGCCAATGGACGACAATCATCATCGTAGGGCCGGATGGCCCCTTGGTTTGTGCACCTTGCGCAGTTAAGGCTATTTGCCAGGACTGTGACAGCATACGGGTAAGACACATGGAGCCCAGCCAAATGAAGAAGTTTTTGTTACCACCTTAATATACGGATGCCTCCTCAGTTAGTTAGACAGCGTTCGGAAGGTCAGGGCGGGGGGAGTTAGTGGGATTTTGGTAGCCAGGTGCCTACACGGGCTGATTTGCAGTCATATGCTAGATTTACCTTGGCGGATTCCCATATCTGTTGATATGCCATGTGTAATAATGCTGACACTGTTTGTATTTTTTGTTTATTGTATTTTTCTGTGCCTTTCTCTTTCCCTTCCTTCTTTCTCCCTCTATTCTCTTTTCTTTACTGGAGTGTTGCGAGGGGTTTTAGGGGTGCTGGCAGTCGGACGGTTCCATTTGCACTGTACACTTGACGTCTTTTGAAACTGCTTACTTGGAAATGTACCGGGTTTGGGCACTAAGGAAAAAAAGAGCTTTGGTGTTGGGTCCAGTTTGTGAAAGCACAAACCGATGTTCTTGTGCTCCAGAAAACCCACCTCTCGGGACAAAAAATTTTAGCGCTTTAAACGGGCCTGGGTAGGGAGGACTTTCATGCCACTTATCCACTTATCTGGGGATAAAAGTAGGCGATCCTGCGGTGCACCGAAGACGTTGATTGCCAAGTAGAGATGGTCAAACAGGATCACAATGGGAAGGTATATAATTGTCCAGCGCCCGCGCTTTTTAATGGGTGTTGCTTATCTTTGTGCCTCTATCTATGCCCCCCCTGCTGTTGAACACCAATTTCACCACACCTTGTTACGCTTTATGGCGGATATGGTCCCATCTCCTATTTTACTACTAGGGGATTAATAATTGCAGTTTTGAACCCGGCGATGACACGACTACTGCGCTCGCACTACAGCAGACTACCTCTAACTAGCTGGGCGGATAAGCAGTGTTCTTACTGAGGCATTGGAGTGGAAACAACCAAATGCGAGGGAATATTCCTTGCTACTCGGCCACACATAAGTCACGAATGCTCGCATTGATCTGCCTTTGTATCCCCTGATTTCTAAGCCAAAATTGTTCTCAGTAGGACTATTTACCTAGGGGTATATCGGACCATTCCCCCCTGCACGCTTACGCTGGTCCTAGTTGCCGAAACCCATTGATAAGATTTGGAGGGACTCCCTTCGCACTGCGGATAGGTACCACTACCACAACCCGTAGGCCAACCTGCTTAGTCAGATACTGGCAGCTTAACCCCGGTACTGCAGATGCATTTGTATCTGGGGAGGCGTTTAAAGGCAACCAGCAAGGGGATTGTACATATCCAGGTATCAGTCAGGCCAAAAAGGGCATTGGGCAACACAATTGGCCTCTTAGAATCTGAAACCGCAGCGAAGGTAGCGGGTGTATCTAGCTGACCCTTCTGATGTGAATAGGAATGACTGCGTTTGCAGTCCTCTCGCCTACTTGCCCTGGCCTAACGTCGAACAGGCACGGGCGTATATACAAAGCAAGCGCATAGAACTTTTGACATGGAGGGGACAAAGCTGGCAAGCTTTTAGCCATGCGTGAGTGCGAGGCGAGCTGTAATACAGCTTCCATTCCCTGTATGAGAATAATGGCTGGCGATGGGTAACCCAACTCGATGCATTGTGGATATATTTCGTCAGTTTACAGGAATTATACTCCTCGAAGGTACATGTTCTTGAAGTACAGCTGCTTGACTATTTTAGGAAACCGTTCCCACTGCCATACCTTTCCGAGCTACACGAGAACGGTTAAGGAGCTCATTAACGCAGTGGAATGGGCAGGTATTAAAATCGCTACCTACTGGCAAGGCCCCTGGCCCTGACGGCCTCCCGGGTGGAGTTTTACAAACAACATCTCTCCTTGGTGGTGGGGCCGCTCACGGCGATATCAATGATGTTGCTCTGAGGGGTGCAGTGCCTGAGTCCATGTCTCGTGCATATATTTCCATTATCCCTAAGAAAGGCAAAGATCTGCGAAAATGCGCCTCATATCGGCCTATATCGCTTATAAACTGCGATGCCAAGATTCTAGCTAAAGTGTTAGCAAATAGGCTTAAACCATTTATGGCAAGATTTAGTCCACCCGGATCAAACCGGCTTCATTCCCTCTAGGGCGACTGACATCAAACATTCGAAGGCTTTTCACTCATCTACAGGTGAGGCATGATACGCTGGCTCCCGCACCATTTAGCATTAGATGCAGAGAAGCCTTCGACTCAGTCGAATGGGCCTTTTTGTGGCAAACCTTGAAGCGCTATGGATTTGGTCCCAGATATGTGGGGTGGATTCAGGCACTGTACCATTCACCGGTAGCACAGATCAGGGCAAACTCATGCTCTCGACGGATTTCAAATTGGGGAGGGGCTACCAGACAGGACTGCCCCTATCTCCTTTTTTGTTTTGTTTGGCGATTGAGCCACTTGCGAACTAATCCGTAACTCTGCTGGTATCACGGGTTTGAAATTGTACTCTGACCGAAAAGATATCGTTGTACGCTGACGACATGTTGATATACCCTTGAAAACCCTGGCCCGGCCCTTGATGATCTCTTGGGAATTATAACTGAAAATGGGAAATACTCTGGGCTTCGAGTAAACTGGCACAAATCTACGTTGTTTGCCTTGGATCGGGCGGCCAAAGGACAGTTATCTCCGAATTCTCCGTTACAATGGGTTGACACCTTTTTGTACCTGGGATTTGGATTACTCAGGAGATTGCCCGATACAAGACAATCAATATAGATCCTATTACTGCAGATATGGCCGCCAAATTCGCCCAATGGGAGTTTTTGCCATTGTCGTTATACGGTAGGCATCAACTTATTAAAAATGAAGTATGTTCCCAAATTTCTTTATATGTTCAGGAACTCTCCTTGTCTGGCTTACTAAATCCTTTTTCAACAAGTGAACTCAGCTATTTCCTCCTTTATTTGGGCCAAACGGGTCCCCAGAATCAGCTATTGGCCGACATTACACAGGTCCACTCAGGCCGGGGGTCTTGCCGTTCCTAATTTGTACCTATACTACTTGGCTGCTTTATTGGTTACTGTACGATGGTGGTTTGAATCTGACTGTACTAATGCATCCTGTACCTTAGAAGCTGGGATTCTGGGCTCGGGGAGGCATTGAGGCTTTTGCCTTATAGAGGGAGGGAGGCCACACCCACAGGTTACCCACTCTATGGACACAACCGTCAAAGCCTGGCAGCTGGCTCAAAAGCTGTTGACTCCCACGGGTCTGACCTATCACCACCTCATGCACCACTGTGGTGTAATAAGTTGCTTCCACATTTTCTCACTAACCTGGATTACAAATTTGGGCAGGCAATGGACTCAGATATGTGAAAGATCTGTATTGCGAGGGGGAGCTAATAAGTTTTCTGGAGCTCAAGGTCTCTTGTCCGGCACAGCATGTTACACAGTTTCGGTATGACCAACTTCGTCACGCTGCTCTGGCGCAATTCCCTGATCCGCGGGCTACTATTGTGGCTACCTCTTGGAAAAGGCTTTACAGCTTCAGGTGCTCGCTAAACCTCTCTCTGCCATCTATCATATCCTGTTGGCACCTGAGGAAAAACGCCCGCTCAAATGTTTCCAGAAATGGATCAGGGACATTGATAATTTGGATGAGGAGTCTTGGGAGCCTGATTATGCGTCACATGTTAGCCCACCACAACTTCGGCTAGGGACAAGTTGGTGCAACTGAAGTTTATGCATCCGTTCCTACCTCACGCCGGTGCGCCTTCATCATATGCGATCCTACCAGAGATCAGAACTGTACCAGAGGCTGTGGACACCCGGGGACCTGGTTCCATGTGGTGTGGACGTGCCCCAAATTGACTCGCTACTGGACTGACGTCTTCTCCTTTGTCTCTAAAGTTTTGGTTTCCCTATACTGCCTCAGCCCAGCCTAGCACTGCTTGGATACCTGGGTGGTGATATGAGCTCAATTGGTTGTCGGACTTTGCTCCAGCTGCTGTTGTTCTATGCTAGGAAAATGATTGTTCTTCGGTGGAATAAAAAGGAGGCACCCACACTGGAGGACTGGAAGGACATTGTTAATAAAGCCCTCCCTTACTATAAAGCAGTATATGTCTAGAGATGCACGGACAAATTATAGCTGTATGGATGCTATGGGTTTTGAACTCTGACACTAATAGCCCACATGTGTTTTAAAACTGTTGTTCTATGCTAGCTCCACCAGATTCTAGTCATGTCTACCGTTCACCCCCTCCACACTCCACACCCTACTTGACTCTTTCTCCCTCTTTCTTCTCCCTTTTTTCTTTTTCTTTTATTGTTTTTCACTGATTATGTATGATTTTTTGTGTTTCTTTCATGGAACACTGTCTGTTTTTGAATTTTTTTTTTCTGTGTGAAAAAACTAATAAAAACACCTTTTAAAAAAAAAAAAAAAAGAATGAGCACCCTGGATGGGGTCACGGTCTTTTGGCTGGACTCCCTGAGGGAAGCTTCGGCAGAACCCAGGGTAGACGGGACTCCCCTTAGCTTCGGCGAAGGGGAGTTCAAACGTCCCCAAACCCCTTCGGGGGGCGGGGTGGTGGGCCCTCCCTGACTTCGGCGAAGGGGACCCACCCTTCGAGCTGTTCGCTGGCGGTAGCTGGGAACAGCTTGGGCAACGGAGCCCATGCCTTCGGGTAGGACTCCGAAGGATGATTCAATATCATCATCAAGGTAAGAACCGGTGGCATCAGTGAGGAGAACCATGGACTCATGCAACAATGGCCACTTCTCTCTGGATGCAGATTTTTGCAATGTTTACCTCTTCAGCTGTGACTAGGTATTAAGTTGTTTCTCAATGATTAGATCCATAATTACATGAACACTCTAGAATAACCTTTTAGTATTGGTAAATTAATCAATTTAGAGGAGAGTAGTAAGTAGTTGGGTGAGTATATAGAGATGAGTTCAGAGATGTAGGGTGGGGCCGAGTTATGAAGTGCTTTGAATGTCAGGGTCATTAATTTGAATTTTATTCTTAAGGTAGCGGAAGCCAGTGCAGGGATTGGCAGAGTGACTGGCAGAGAAGGAGCGGTTGCTGAGGTGTATGAGCCTCACAGCAGTGTTCATTATGGACTGGAGAGGTGCAGTCTCTGGATACTGGCAGTGTTGGACTTGACTGTCGGGATACTGAGCAAAAGCCAATGGGCCCAAACATTCATAGGCCTCACCAGCCCAGGCCTGCTCCATCTAAACTGTCGTGTCTCCCCAAATCAGGGCTGGAACTAGGGGTAGGCAGAGTAGGCACGTGCATAGGAAGCAACACTGTGGGGTGCATCAGGCACGTACCTTCTCTGTTGCCTACCCCATGTCCAGTCCCCTCTCTCCCTGACTGTCTGTGCTACATTTTAGTCTATTTGCGCTTCTGCGCCCAACCAGCGCCGCAACCGGCCTGGCTCTGCCCCAAATCACAAGCAGAAAGTTCAGGAGGACGGAGGTAAAAGGTATGGAAGGTGGCCCTTGAGTTTGCAAGGAAGGCCCTTTAACTCACAGCCCCAATGGGCCTAAATCCACACCTGGATACTGGGGAAACATGTCAAAAAGACCGTCCAACCCCTATCCATTATTTTTGCCCAGTTCTAATGACCATGTCACCCAATTTGTATGTATTAGGAGATCCTGTGCATGCATGGTGACCTCTTGGGAGGGTCGTAGATATATGGCTCAGCTTGTAGCTTTCACTGGATGTGGTTGAAACACAAACTCCAGCTTGGACAGCAAGGTAAGAACTGGTGGCATCAGTGAGGAGAACCATGGACTCATGGGAATCATACAGCAGGTAGAATAACTGCTAATAGGCTTTTATTTTGTGCCAACACTCATGCAACAATGGCCACTTCTCTCAGGATGCAGACTTATTACAATGTTTACTCTTCACCTGTGACGGGATATTAAGTTGGTTCCGAAACAGTTATGGAACCACTGGATGTGGCTTCTTCTGACTAATGACACAGTCTCTTTTACCTCTTTGGCCATAGATACACTGGGAGCCTAGAGAAGAATAACCTGAGGCCCATAACTCCCCCCCCATTGAATCTATCTCTAACCAGGTTTTTGATAGAGGCCAAGTTGCACCTTATATTTCCCAACAATCTGGTTCTCTTTGTCACGTTAACAGTCTCTAACCTCATCTAAAAGACTACAACCACCCTCAACTCTAGTATCTCCACATTTAATTGTCCAAGGTTCCCAGCAGAGAACATCCCCAGCAGTATTCATATTGCTCTTGCAATATTGCATTTTTCAAAGTCCGAATCCAAAAAATAAAATCTGAATTTTTTGTAAAAAAAACCTCAAATTTTTCGAGATTTATTATACGCTGAACACGGAAACACTCAAAATCTGAAAATCCAGCATCTCAGACCTACTGAGGTTCTATATAAGTCAATGGTTTTTGGAAGTTTCTGTGGTCTGCGCTGGAATTAGCCCACAAATCTGAGTATTTTGGACTTTTCTGTAAAAATCCCCAAAAAATTAAGTGATTCTGGAAAAATATCCAAAAAAATTGTATGATTCGAATTTTCATTACATTTTTTCATTTGTTCGTGATCCGATTAAATTGTGCCCTTTTAATAATAAATAAGGTACAATCGTGGATTCTAGTTTGGTCAAACTTTTTTAATTAAAATAATTAGAAAAAAAATGGATTTTGATAAATAAGGCCCCCCAAGTGGTGCAATTAGGACTAAGGTGGGCAGTGGAAGAAGGTCATATTAAAAGAAATATATCAGAAATAAATGTCGTGTATGTATCATAAATGAATATCTATCATATCATATAAATATCATAAAAAAACAGAGCTAAGATTTGCCAACTATGGGGTGCCGTTTGTCCCATGTACATTATGTTGACAAAAAGTACATTTTGTAAGCAAAATTAATCTGTTAATAGGATTTTCTGCATCATTTGGACAGAATTAATGAGAACATGGATTTTGTGCCACAAAATATATGTAGTCTTGCTTAAATATGTATTGTGGAACAAAACTGATAATAGTTAGCAAAAATAAATTGTGTACATATAATATATCTATTGTATTGTAACAAAAGTGCAAATTACTTTTTTGTAGCACAAACATGTTTTGCTCAACTTCCAACACATTTTGCTCAACTTTTGTTGTTTTACAAAAGAACATACAGCTTTTAGTTTCACCAAATACATTATGTACAACCATCTTTACTTAAAAGATATGTATGTTTTCACATTATCTCTTTTGTTTGACAAAATGGATAAACATCAGTGTCTGTTCTTCAGATATCTACAGTATATCATCTAATTAATTTTGTTAACTAATATTCTGATACAAACTATGTAGTAAGATTACTTTATCAGTTTTGTGCTATCAGATTTATTTTGTCAATGTAGCATTATTTTTTATCATTTTGTAAGAATTTTGAAAACCAATTAAAATTTACTAACAATGAACAAATCACGGCTCGTGTTATTAGTTTCCCCCCACCCCTATTGTCTCCTGTTACCAATCCACTGCATGATTTTATTTTCCAATCAAAAGCTTTCTTCTAAATGTAATATGATCTACACATCAATAGCCACCTCTTTTAGATCAGCTAGTGCTGCTTTCTCAAGAGCTCCAGCATACTTCCACATCAGTGTTCAAATATGGCATCTTCTGAGGTGAGAGCACATGATCAGGTTTTGTTTTAATGTTATTGTACATGATTACTGATTTCTAGCTGATAAATGTAAGCAAGTGGGTGTGAGGATTTTATAGCATGCCCTATACATTTGAATAAAGCACTCATTAGACTCTTTGGTACTGTAGTGCAAATGTGCCCAAGAATTATTCTTTTCACAGGTATTACTTGGTTTAAAGGAGAACTGCCATGAACTATAAACCATACCATTTTTCTCACAGATATATAACATTAATTACTACAATAAAATGTGTGTTATAAACACTTTCTTCTCACTCATTTCTAACAGCTCTCCAGATCAAGCATTTTCAGAATCTGAAAGTAGTAGTACAGGTATAGGATCCCTTATCTGGAAACCCGATATCCAGAAAGCTCCGAATTACGGTCTCCCATAGACTCAATTTTATCCAAATAATCCAAATTTTTAAAAATGATTTCCTTTTTCTCTGTAATAATAAAACAGTAGCTTGTCCTTGATCCCAACTAAGATAATTAATCCGTATTTTAAGCAAATCCAGCCTATTGGGTTTATTTAATGTTTAAATGAATTTCTAGTAGACTTAAGGCATGAAGACCCAAATTACAGAAAGATCCGTTATCCGTAAAACTCCAGGTCCCGAGCATTCTGGATAACAGGTCCCATACCTGTATCTATTCAGTTCAGCAATATTTACTTAGGCCCGCCCATGTTTCCTGAGTCATATTTCTCTTCCCTCATCCTCTAGTAACATCATATCTGTGCGCAACACCTCTTTGTTTGCAGACAGGGAGCATAATGAAGAACTGAATTTGTGCCTCTGGTTTGGTTGACAGAAAATAACTTTTCAAACTGATTGTAGAGGATCATTTTCAGTAGTACTGCTCCTTGTCTTTCTCAGGCATGTATTGTTCAAACCTATAATCTCCCACAGTATTGTAAAAACCTGTACTGTTCACCTTAAGGTGGCCATACACGGATAGATCCGCTCGTTTGGCGATGTCGCCAAACGAGCGGATCTCCCTCCGATATGCCCACCTTGAGGTGGGCAATATCGGGCAGATCCGATCGTGGGCCCTAGGGCCCAACGATCGGATCCTAGCATTCACAAACGGACGGTCGGATCGCGGGACCGCATCAACTAACAGATGCGGCCGCGATCCGACGGGGTTTTTAAACCCATCCGATCGAGATCTGGCCGACTTTCGGCCAGATCTCGATCGGGGAAGCCCGTCGGGGGCCCCCATACACGGGCCAATAAGCTACCGACACGGTCTGTCGGCAGCTTTTATCGGCCCGTGTATGGCCACCTTTAGACCCAAACTCTAATTGACTGCATTGTTCTCCTGATCAAATCTCACACAAACTGCTGGAGTATGAATATATTATGTACACAACATACTATATTCCCTGTGTGTTTGCTATACTCTGCCTGTCCTACACTGCCTGTATGCCGTACTTCATGCTGTATGGCTGAGATTCTAAATATGTTTATAACACAACATTATTTCACATTGGCACAGCTCCTCTCTGACACCCATTAAAAGAAGCATCCCTGCCCTGCTTTATGACTGAGATTATAGCTATGTTTATAGCATTCTTTCACACTGGCATATTTCCTCTCTGATCCCCATTATAAGCAACTTTTGAGGGGGGAGAGTTAAACATATTAATGGAACAAATGTCACATTAAGGGGCATATTTATCAAGAGTTGAATTTTGAATTGAAAAAGCTTTGAATTCAAAAAGATCAGCCGAAATTAAGCTAAAGGTTTTTTTCGGTCAAATCGTCCGTTTTCTTTTGAATAGGTCTGTATTCTGCCAATTTTCAATCGTTCTAATCGAAGAAATATTGCATTCGATCAAATCCGATTCAAAGTTTTTCCCAAAGTCCACCAATTGATTCCAAGTAGGTTCTAGGAGGCCCCTCATAGGCTAAAACAGCAATTTGGCAGGTTTTGGATGATGAATGGTCAAAGTCGAATTTTTAAAGAGACAGTACATGATAAATTTCGATATTCAAATCTTTTAATTTTTTTCAAATTCAAATTGAATTTCGACTCTTCCCTAGTCGAAGTACACAAAAAATAGCTTGAAATGCCAATGTTTTTTCCTTTGAAAATTCGCCTTAACCTTTGATAAATCTGCCCCTATTGAAACTACAATCCCCATAATTCCTTGCAAATGGCAGGCTTCTGATAAAGGTCATCTCCTTATGACATCGTATTTGTTGGGGGAATCAGGTAATTGGCTCCTCCAGGGGGATACATAGGAGCATACTTGGAGCTGATTATGATGACACCTTGTTGCAGACTATGCTGCTTTTGAGTTTGGCTGCATGGGATTAGTAAAAGCTTGGTTGAGGCTGCAGAGGTGACATAAGGCTATTGTTTTATTATGTTATAGGTTTTATTTTTTATTGTTAACTTTACTGTGTAATACCTAAAAATAGAAATTACTATATCTCATGACAGTTCTCCTTTAAGTTTTCATGAAAACATCTATATTTATATTTTTTAGTTTCATGCTTTCATAACTATACTCCATAGGCTAACAAAAAAATGGAGAGTCATAGATTCAACCATTAAAACCAGGATTGTTTAAAATGCTGTTGACAATGTGCTGAACTAACACTCTCAGAATCCTTTAACAATTGTAATAACTGTAAAAGTGATTACTTCCCTTCTCTATTAAAGGATCAGTTCAGTGTATAAATAAAAGTGGGTAAATAGATAGGCTGTGCAAAATAAAAAATGTATCTAATATAGTTAGTTAGCCAAAAATGTAATGTATAAAGGCTGGAGTTACTGGATGTGTAACATAATAGCCAGAACACTCAGGGGCACGCCGCCAATGAGGCGAGTTGAGAAACTCGCCTCAGGCGGCAACGCAGGAGAGGTTTCCAGGGGCGGCAAAAAGCCGCTCCTGGTACCTTTAAGAGCCGAATTTCCAGTTTTTAAACCGGAATTCCGGCTTTACTATTGCGAGAGAGCACAATTACGCTCTTCGCATTAGTGTTCCTGCCGGCGAGGGAGGGGCGGCATTGGAGGAGCCGCCTCAGGCGGCGCTGTAAGTAGAATCGGCACTGAGAACACTACTTCCTGCTTTTCAGCTCTCTAACTCTGAGTTAGTCAGTGACTATAAGGGGGGCCACATGGGACATAACTGTTCAGTGAGTTTGCAATTGATCTCCAGCATTCAGCTCAGATTCAAAAGCAACAGTTATGACCTATGTGCCCCCCCTCAAATCCCTGATTGGTTACTGCCTGGTAACCAACCAGTGGAAAGCAAGAGAGCTGAAAAGCAGGAAGTAGTGTTCTGGCTATTATGTTACACATCCAGTCACTCCAGCCTTTATACATCAGCATAACACTGTGTAATAAGGAATTTTGAGGTATGTTTAAAAATAGCATAACTCACATGGAGTCATTTGTGTTTCTAGGTGCACAAGTGTAAGAGCACCAAATCATGCAAGAGCTCACATAAGAAACATATTTGCGCTGGGGAAAGCTGCACTCTGCTTCTTGTGCTGCATTAAAAATCTGGTGTGGGGAACAGAGTGCAACATCAGCGGGCACAAGCAAGCCCTATTTTTATCTGTTTATTACCACAAAGGTGCATATGATAGCCCCTGCTCTCAAGGGCCCCTGCCAGCCCAGACCCCCTCCCTGATCAGCCTAAACTAACTAAAAGAAAAATAAGTGTAGTACGCTGTGGAGGATTTTGCACATGCGGTAGGATTCCTTGCGTGCATGGGGCCCCCACGGTTTGGAACCTGGAGGGCCCCAAATGCACCAGTCCGACCCTGAGCACAAACCATATCCTTCACCCTTCCTAAATTGGAGTAGTAGTTGTAACACTGGCAAGTTTTATTTAAGTAACAGTTGTAAGGTCATGGCAGCCCCCACCTGTCATTGAGTTATAATTTCTGCTTACCACCCAGAGTTTTAGTTCAGACATAAAACATCCAGGGAGAGTATGATTATAATCTCTTTGCTGCACAGATATACAAACTGCAGCTTTTAGTCATCTGACTCCAGTTTTCTTGAACTATAGCATCCACTAGCATGAACATTGGAGCATGCAAAAGACAGCTAAAGTCCTGTAGTTATAATCAAATAGCTCTCCCTAGTAACCAAGCAGTAAAATGAGAGACTGGGATTTGAGTAGAAGTAAAAAAAAAAAGTAAAAGTAATAGAAAGTAAAAATAATAAAATTAGAGCTTCATAGAGCAATAGTAATTTGGTGACTCCATTTAAAAGCTTAAAAGAGGCAGAAATGGAAGGCAAGTAATTAAAAATCTATAAAAAATACAAATGAAGACCAACTAAAAACCTGCTAATAATAGCCATTCTGTCTTTCATTCTCTCCTATCCACTATTTACAAAGGCACATTCTTAACTTGATTCTACTCTTACTAAAGCCTATATTAACTTTTAGTATGATGTAGACATTGGTATACAAAGACATTTTTTAGTTGGTCTTCATTTTTATTGTTTTCAGTTATTTAGCTTTCTGTTTTAGTAGCTCTCCAATGTGGTATTTCAGTGGCTAATTGGTTTCTATGTTATTACTTACCCTAGCAACCACATAGTGGTTTAAATAAATAAATGCATGGAATTTGAAAATATGAGAGCCTTAATAGGAAGCTAAGCAATAGCAAATAACAATAGCAATAAAATTGTAGCCTCTCAGAGAAATATTTTTTGGTTTTCAGGGTCACTGACCCCAATTGGAAATATAAAAGAGACAGAAAAGGAATGCAAATAATTCCAACTCTATAAAAAATAATGAAGACCAATTGCAAATGTGCTAGTGATAGGATATTCTAAAAATACTAAAACTTATAGGAAAACTAGACCTATATAAAAACTCCTATGTAAAACACTGATTTATTTAAATATATAATTTTCCTAAAAAATTACTTTTCTAGTAGTATGTGCCAATGGGTAATCCTAAGTAGAAAATTTACATTATGTGAATGACATTTGTAAATAGTGTTGGACAAATCTGACGTGTTTTACCGAAAATTTGCGAAAACACATTGACAAAAGTCAATGGATGTTTTTCTTGCAATATTTTTCAAAATGTGCAACTTTTTTCAACTATACATTAGAGTCTGTAGGCATTTTTTTGCTTTGAAAATATTTTACTCATCCCTAGTTGTAAATCCTGTTGTAGCATTTACACTAATTATTTTTACACAGACTTTTGCATATAGCTTTTAAGACAATGTATTGACAATTTATGAGTCAAACACTTCATCTATAACAATTTTTTCCTTATTTTTAGGGAGTTCTAGTTAATAATATAAAGAGATTGTTTGAGTTAAGGCTGACCATATCTGAAATTGCAAGACGATTGGATATCAGTCGAAATATGGTCTATAGACTGATGGATGCAAATGGGATTTCATGGCAGAAATTCACCAGCATTAATGATGCTACATTGAAAGAGGAGATAAAAGATATTAAAAAGTGTCACATGCATGCAGGTGAAGTTTTCATAAATGGTCACTTAAGAGCACGTGGAATATATGTTCAGAGACATCGCCTTAGAACAATACTTCATGAAGTTGATCCCGAAGGGATTGCAGTGAGAAAAAGACCAACCATCTCAAGGAGAGTGTATTATTCACCCTGCCCGAATTATGTCTGGCACTTAGATGGATTGCATAAACTGATTAGGTGGAAGCTTGTGATCCATGGAGCGATAGATGGGTTTAGTAGGCTTATTTTATTTCTTGCTTGTTCCACCAATAACAAATCAGATACAGTTTATTCTTTGTTTCAAAACTCAGTACATGTGCATGGATGGCCCATACATGTTAGAACAGATCTTGGTGGTGAAAATCAGAAAGTGTGGCAAGTTATGACAGATCATCATAGAACAGCAGCATCTGTAATAAGAGGAAGCTCCGTCCACAATGAAAGGATTGAGCGCTTGTGGAGAGACATAAACAGATTAATTAGTTCCACGTTCAGATCAGTTTTTTACAACTTAGAAAATATGTGCTTGCTTGATCCACTAAATGATACGGATTTATTCTGCTTGCATTGGGTTTTTAAAAAGTTTATCAATAATATGTTGTCTGACCACATAAAAGCCCATAACAATCATAGCCTTTCAACAGAGTCAAACTATACTCCATTACAGCTGCATGAACTAAACAATCATCTAACAGACCTGCACTTACACAACACTTCAGAGGAAGAAAACAGTATAGAAGAAGTACACCTGACCCAGGTTGAAGTACCAGATGTCAGAATTAATGCACCCCCTGAACTTTTAGAGATGTTGACTGCTGAAATACCACAGGATTTGGTAAACCTCAACAACTGTGAACAACTTTATGAAAAAGCTGTGAATATTGTGGGGCAATTTATTGCTGAAAAGCAAATGAACTGAACAGACCTCACAGGCTTGATGTTTTGAATAATTAATTTTCTGCCATGGGCAGTTGCCCATGCAAACCTGCAGGACTATGTCATATAGCAATTACATATTTTGTTGAATTGTTGTCTTGCATGTAATAGTTCACCTTCAAAGTATATGAAGTATTCATGAAATACTGATTTTATCTGAATTTACTATTTTCTAAACAAATACATAACTTTTTTTTGAAAAATAATACATTTCTGCATGCAATAGCTAAGCACACAGGAGCTCATTTATCAACACTGGGCAAATCTGCCCATGGGCAGTAACCCATAGTAACAAATCAGTGTCTGGCTTTATTCAGGCAGCTGCAGGTAGGACAATGAATGCAACAATTGGTTGCCATGGGTAACCATGGGTGCATGGGCAATTGTGTCCAGTGTTGATAAATGAGCCCCTGTCTCAAAGAGCATGTAAAGCACATTTCATGTGAAGCATCAACATGTTAGGTACATCTAAGTGAAATAGTTTGTGTGTGTTTATCCTTGGGTTAGTGTTTATGTTAGGAGAAACCAACACCTGCCAAGGAAAAGCACTGCCCCAGCATCTTATATATATTTCTGCAGGCAGCCCTAAATCAGCTTTTTGTTTGTGCAGTAGAATAAACCAAGTGAATTGTACTTTACATGTTCTTTAAATAACCTGATAGCTTTTAAGTTAAAAATGTCTTCTAAAGTTATTGATTCACTTCTCTAATATAGATATTATTGGAATGTCTGTGAATTCTTTTGGGGTTAGTGCAAGGCAAAACTAAATAAATAAATATTAATAGAGTCAGGCCTGCTTTAAGGTAGCAGTGGGCCAGAGGCAGAGATTGCATGGTATGCCCCCTAGATTGAAAAAAACATTAATGGGGTACAGAGCATTAAGTACAGCCCTGCACAACCAATTTCCCATAAATCACTATGTAAAGAAGAATGTTGGGGGATAAACCTAAAATATCGTGCAGAGATTTCAGCACAGAACATTACCCCTAAGTCCCTTATGGGTACAGCATATTTATGGGTTTATGTATTAAAAGTTGTAGTCATTTTTTTTAAATTAATCTTTAAACATGCCCCTTGGTAATCATTTCTATATAAACTCAATATCTGGCTGTACAGATTTTTGTACCTTGAGATCCCCAAAGTACAGTTGTCTTTAAAGGAAGGGTCCTTAACGACATGGGGTCCTTAACAGCACCCCCCATCATTGCCACTCCCAAATCACTGGGGGTTGCCAAAATATTAAGGACCCCCAGGGATTGTAATAATTTACCTGAAACCCTGGCTTAGTGCTCTTGTTAACAGAAAACTGGGTACCTGTGTGACTTGCTTCTGTTTTTGTGCCACTTGCATGGCTTTTTTACTCTACTAAGCATGTATTGGCTGTGGGATTGTGAAGAAAGAAGGAGGGAGAGAGGAAGAGGATTGCTGCTCACTGTTGCCCCAGGCCAGTGCAGTTTTGCTATCAGGAGCACAGTGTTGTCCAACTTCTGTGGTACAGAGGGCATGAATTGTTCTGGCCTTTTGGCCTACACTCCCTCTTTTAAACCACACCCATGAAACTACAAGAACTTTAAAGACCATGTCCACATTAATGGTAACATACCAAAAACATAATACTTGGTGCTAACTGCAGGAATATCACTCATCACTCATATGGGAAACAAGTTTTCTAAGTCATATTAAGAACTGCGTATCTTGTCTGAGATGCATTGGGAGAGTTATTGGGCTGATGGTTCACCAATCTGCTCCAAATCTTGCAGCTCTATAAGAAGGTACTGACATAGTGTAAATATTTTATTAGCCAATAAGTTAAAATTACACTCACAATGATCTTAGTAAAAAGTGCGCATATAACAATTACCTATGTTCATTACTTCGCTTAAACAATAAAAGGTGTGTTAACATTTTTACAAAATACTACACTATATTGGTATTATTTTTTGTCTTTTTTATGTAAACTTCGTGCTAGTGAGTGCTGGTTTTCTCTACATTACTGGTTGAGCTTTACTACAAGTCTGAGGGGGAACATTATTTAAACCGGCAGAAGAAGCACACTACCGGAACCTTGACATATCCTTTTGTGACATCAATACATCGAACATAGGGCAGGCAGAGTATGACACACACAGGGAGCATAGGGCAGGCAAAGTATGGCACAAGCAGGGAGTATAGGGAAGGCAGGAGACAGCAGGATATAGGGAAACCTATCAGGACCAACCTAAGATAAACAGTTCATACTGTGCTACATACAGGGACACAATATGGGTGCCCCTCCAGCAGTTTTGTATGAGTGTAAACCATGGGATTATAATGAAGGCTTGGGGAGGCTTAGCCTTCCCAAACCAGCAGGGTAGGGTTTCCAAATAGGGTATGTGCCTTAAATAAAATCCTAACAAGAACCATGAGCCTGCATCCAAAACGGCTGTACCTTCTCTAAGCAAGAGTTAAAGGAGAAGGAAACCCTGTAGGAAAAAATCCCATAACCCCACCCCACGTAGACCCCCTCCCTCCTCCAGGCTAACTTCCCCTGGGGAAATGCCCCATGCCTTATACTTACCCCTTGTCACAGATTCTGGCAGCAGACTTCACGGCATCCATCTTACGGCTCCTCCGTAAACTGACTGGGAGTTCGGTATGTCAGCGCATGCGCAATTGGAGCAATTTGCTGGTTTGCCAGGCCCGGATTTGTGGAAAGGCCACCTAGGCCCGGGCCTAGGGCGGCAGGATTTAGGGGGTGGCATGCTGACCAAACAAACCCACATCGGTTCAAAAATACTGGGGATGCGCTGGAGATACAATCATTTTTTAAATTTCCCATGCGCCAATCCCATTGCTCCAGTACAGATGATGAAAATTTGCATGAATAAAGGGGAGGGGACAGGAGCCATGAATGCCAGTGGGTCTAGGGGTGACCACTATGTAAATCCGGCCCTGCGGATTGCGACAACTGTACATGTGCCAAAATTGACAGAGATTGCTGATCTCCCAATCATCTTACCGAGGACCCGGAAGATGGATGCCGTGAAGACTGCTGCTCCTTTAAGGAAGCATGTATATTCTGGCAGGATGAAGTTGATTGGAGAGTGCCACTGTCAATCTCAATAGTGGAGGGAGCAAGAGCAGAGAGAGAAAGGAGGAGGCGGAACTCCAGTGAGATTCAGATAATTGTGCCAGCTCAGACGTTATGAGAAGTGAGTGTCAGTGCTGCTGCAGCCATGTGTCTGTATGTATATTACATATTTATGATAATTAATGTGAGCTGTTTGCAATAAAATCATCAGGTTGAGATGCTATTCATAAGTCATTGGCCAAATTATTTAGCCTTGGTCCATTTGATTTCTGGCTGTCTTTAACAACTTCAGCTTCTTAGGAAGGAACAGAGAAGCTGCACCTGGGGAAACTTGGGGCATCAGGTGTGGATATTTGAGAGATCCTGGTTTATTTACTGGATGTGTAACTACAAATCTCTTCTGAATCAGTGTTGGCCCTGTCTAAGATTCTGATCGTCTTGCATCTGTGTATGCCAGTGTCTGTGGGCTGCCTAAGAATGTGTATATGTTGTGTGTCTATGTGCCTGCCAAATATGTGTGTTCATTTTCACTGCCTGTCCCAGTATTACTGCATCTCTATGTGTGCTCCTGTCTAAATAGGCCTGGTTATACTTATATCAGAATTTCTGTACCTGTGTCTTAATCTGTGTTTGCGTATGTTAATATCTTTATGAGTCCCTGATTAAATGTAGTTAAAATCTGGGTTATTTTAGAACCTCTAAACTTGGCTAAAGCACTAGTCTACATGAAGCAAGATTTTATTACACTACATTTCCAGGATTTCATTCATTACTGTTCAGTTGCAAGATGAAACAGCACCACTCCTTTTTATTTTACAAAGGAGTGGTGCTGTTTCATCTTTCAACCAAAAGTTATACCTGTGGAAAAGTGGCCACTGGGGAAACCTGCACACAAATCAAAAAAAAGCCAGGAAGCTGTGCTGACTACTCTGTACGATTCATTACTGTTCAACCTAAAGTAATATGTTCAGTTGAAATTATTCTCAAAGTATGGGATCCGTTATCCAGAAACCCGTTATCCATAAAGCCCTGAAATATGGAAAGCAATCTCCCATAGAGATTGCATCTCCCATTATAAACAAATAATCCAAATTTTTAAAAATGATTTTCCTTTATCTGTGTAATAATAAAACAGTAGCTTGTACTTGATCCCAACTAAGATATAATTAATCCTTATTGGAAGCAAAATCAACCTATTGGCTTTATTTAATGTTTACATGATTTTCGAAGATCCAAATTACGTTAAGTTCCGTTATCTAGAATACCTCAGGTCCCGAGGATTATGGATATTAGGTACCATACCTGTATTTGGTAATACATAATTTTTTTAACATATTTACATATAATTAATAATGCATTAATTTGCACTGCATTTATTCTGGGGTGCATAATGACGCATAAAGGTGACACTTGCTTATTTATAAACAGTGGGCACATGTGGCACCTGGGCAGTAACCCATAGGCAATGAAGTTTTGCTTTCAGTGTTGAACCTGAAGATAGATAAAATTGCTAATCACAGATTGGTTGATATGGATTGCAGCCCAGGTGCAAACTTGCCCACTGTCCATGAATGACTCTTGTATGTACTTTTTTGTGTGTTGGAGTATGAAACAAGCAGTGGACGGTATAGCCTTCCCAAACAAAAATATCACCCTCTGCCTATGGCAGGGGTCCCCCAACCCTTGAACCAGTGAACAACCATTCAGGAAGAAAAAGAGTTGGGAGCAACACAAGCAAAAATGTTTTTGAGTGCCAAATAGTGCTGTGATTGGCCATTATAGCCCCTATGTGGATTGTCAACCTACATTGAGACTCTGTTTGGCAGTACATCTGGTTTTTATACAAACCAAAACTTGCTTCCAAGTTTTATAGATTTGTTGATTGTCCTAAAGCATTTTCTGTGTATTCTAACAGACACAAATTTCCCTATAGCAGTCTGGCTATATTTCCTTTTGGGTGTGCTTTTTCATGTTAGGGTGGAATCACAGTACTCTGGTAAACATACCCCTTTGGCATAAACCCACAGCTCACTCATTATGCTCTACCTGACCACAAAATACAAGCTCAGTCAATATAAAACACCTGGAGCATGTCTAGTCCAAGGAAATGAGTTCACCTTTGAGAATCTGAAAGACACATTTAACTTACCCAAATACTATGTTCTTCAGGCTCTTTCAGTTTTGGCCACACCACATTGATACCTCACCTGAACAGGCCAAGGGTTACAGTTAAAAATGTCACAGGACATCCCCATCTTACCGAAAGAACTTGTGGAATTACATCCTAGAAACACATAATGATATGTTAAAGGAGTTGCTCAACTTTAAATGACTTTATTATGAGTTAGAGTGGGATATCTGAAATGATTTGCAATTGGTTTTATTTATATCTCTCTCTTTG
>NW_024467183.1:0-8721 GCF_017654675.1 Xenopus laevis | reverse complement strand
CACAAGAAAATGCCTTTTTTACAAATCTTTATTTTGTATATATTTTTGTTATATATTTGTTATAGGAATATACTGTATATTGTATATATCTTTGTATATAAATGTTTGTCATGTATATTTTATAATAAAATGAATTTAACATAAATATATTGTCCCATGTATTATTATTGCGTTATATAACCTTCGATCTAAATTACATTGGTTCATTTTAGACAAGTGTTCCATATGCTCATAACGTTACACAAAATTTGAATATACTTAAAATACACCCCTTTTCATATGGAAAGCACCGCTGAGACACATGCATTCACTTAATGGTTGAGTGTCCTAATTCGCTCATTATGCCCATGTGTGTGATGTAGGATCAGGGGGTGCATGGACCCACCTGATAACTTTCAGGTTCAGATATTACCATTTCAGTCCATGGAGGGACAATTCAAACACCAAACATTATATTGTATATGAGGTAAAGCCCTGTGAATTTTCCTATGAATGTTAAAAAGCTTGGTATAGACAGTCAAACCTTGGTTTTACATTGTTCAAGGGGCCATGAAAAATAAAGTCCATGAAACAGTAATTTTCAGAAAAATCAAGACTTAAACTCTGGTGGAACCAATAAAAAAATTTTGTAAAATCTGGGAGGACAGGGTTTGACTGTATATCAGAGCTGGACTAGCAATAAAAAGCAGCCCTGGCAAAAAAGAAATCAAAGCAGCCCAAATGTAAATATGCGACATTGGCGGCCAGACCAACCCCCCCCCCACAAGTTAAAAAAAATTGATGGTCAGGGCCCCCCATAAAAGGAGACAAAAGATGGCCAGCCCCCCAAGTTGAAAAAATAAAACATTGGTGGCCAGTCCCCACTCCCCAAGTAAAAAAAAAAACAACCAGTGGCCAGGGTCCCCCATTAAATTAGAATTTAAAAAATGAATGGTCAGGGCTCTATAAAAGTAAAAATAAACACTGTGGCCAGGGATATAAAAAACGGTTGTTAAAAACAACAAATAAAGTTTGTTAAAAAACAAGAATGTGGCAGTGCATTAAACTCTTATAATTATAGAACTGTGATTAAAGAAGTTATATTTTCAGCTGATTTATTAAAAATGACTCCAAAACCCTACTAGTGTTGCACTTCTTTCCCAGGATGTGCAGGGGGACCTTGGCAATCACCAAACTGCTCTGTAGCTGGGGTAGCCACCCGGCCTGGCTGCTAAAAATGATGGTTGATCCCAATGTTAATAGGGAAAAAAGATAAATATATCTGTAGCAAAGGGCTGCAATTTTGATGTTTGTACATCTGCTGCTACCAGTATTGTAATATGGGAAAGCTTATATAAAGTAATATGGGAAAGTTTATATAAAGTAATATGGGAAAGGTTATGTAAAGTAATATGGGAAAGCTTATATAAAGTAATATGGGAAAGCTTATATAAAGTAATATGGGAAAGGTTATGTAAAGTAATATGGGAAAGCTTATATAAAGTAATATGGGAAAGGTTATGTAAAGTAATATGGGAAAGGTTATGTAAAGTAATATGGGAAAGGTGTGGGTCTACTGGTATAGAAATATTTGTCCCAAAGTCATAAGGGTAGATGTCACTACTCACAACTATCACAGTAAGTTCAAACCTAAAACCTGTATTTCTGTTCTTTGGGGAAAATTATGGCTATTACATATTGCTTATTGTCAGGAACCGATATGCCCAGGCTTGTGAATTCATTTTTCTTGAGAACACATAGATCTAAAGAACTTCTAGGATGTAAATAAAATTGTGAAGAGTAAAGGTCCAATCTCAGCAACTGATGAATATTGATACAAGGAAACCAGAAAATAAGGATCCAGTATTTATGCAACTGAATTGGTCTGTTGACAAACCAAGCTTTCTCTGGGGGGGGTTGTGGGACAATTCTGAGGGTGACATGGTGGAGAAAAAGCTGGGTAAGTAGTGGGGTATATGGAAAAGGTGGGGAAATAAAGGCTGTATGAGTAAAAAAGAAAAATATATAGGTATTTTTTTCCAAGAAAGGTTGCAACCCTATCTGTAGCACAGGGCTGCAATTAGGGTTTTCTGGAAAAAAATCCCGGTCTTCCTATGTATTTATCTTTATTCCCTATTAATAACATTGGGATCACTGACCTTCCTATATATTTATCTTTATTCCCTATTAACATTGGGATCACTGACCTTCCTATATATTTATCTTTATTCTCTATTAATAACATTGGGATCACTGACCTTCCTATATATTTATCTTTATTCTCTATTAATAACATTGAGATCACTGACCTTCCTATATATTTATCTTTATTCCCTATTAATAACATTGGGATCACTGACCTTCCTATATTTTTATCTTTATTCCCTATTAATAACATTGGGATCACTGACCTTCCTATATTTTTATCTTTATTCCCTATTAATAACATTGGGATCATATCACTGACCTTCCTATATATTTATCTTTATTTCCCTATTAATAACATTGGGATCCACTGACCTTCCTATATATTTATCTTTATTCCCTATTAATAACATTGCGGATCACTGACCTTCCTATATATTTATCTTTATTCCCTATTAATTAACATTGGGATCACTGACCTTCCTATATATTTATCTTTATTCCCTATTAATAACATTGGATCACTGACGCTTCCTATATATTTATCTTTATTCCCTAATAATAACATTGGGATCACTGACCTTCCTATATATTTATCTTTATTCCCTATTAATAACATTGGGATCACTGACCTTCCTATATTATTTATTCCCTTATATGGTCCCTTCCTATATATTTATCTTTATTCCAAACATTGGGATCAACCATCATTTTTTACCGGCCAGGTCAGTAAAACACCGGCCAGGTGGCAACCCCAGCAGCAATTGGCTCCCCCTCATCTACAACAAGGACACGTATGCTGCAATTTTTGGGGTAGAAAAGCGACTGACGAGGCGGATTATGTATATATATAGTGAATAAAGTACCCCCTCTTGTAAAATATAAGGATATTATAAGTTACCGAGGAGTTTCATGACCATATAAAAACACCGAGGCCGAAGGCCGAGTGTTTTTATACAGGTCATGGACTCCGAGGTAACTTCTAATATCCTCATATTTTACAACTGGGTGTACTTTATTTATTATAATACACAAATTTTAGTAAGTCATGTGACAGAAATTACGTTACTACTCACCGTTTATAACTGATGACATCACTACTCACCGTTTATAAGGATATAATTTACAGGATATTCATGGCTTTTGTGTATTATATATATATATATAATGTGTTTGTTACAGTGCGTATATAAATATAGGGCCTCTCTGAGGGGACGCTCCCCTAAAGTTACAACTCTTGGCACAGGCCCTAGGGTGTCTACATATAACACAGCCGTGGCTACAAGATTTTCAGTCTAATCCTGACCTGAGGGAATTACCTCAGGAGACAGAGGCCCAAGCTTAGCCTTAACTCACTATAGGGGCTTTCAGTAAAAATATCAGTTTAAATCCGACTTTTTGCCTCACAAACTGAAACAAATCCTGCACAAGAGCTGTGGTGTAAATAGAGTTTAATGTACATTCATCTGTACTACTGAGCCAGCATTCTTGCACTTCTACTGATACGACAAAGAACATCCCTAAACTATCGTGTTGTAAGTAATGGCTAGAAACTAGTCCCCACATTATTTTGCTTTGTGACACAATGAGGGAAGGTCCAGAGGCTCAAGTTCCTTGTCATGACACTGACAGGCCGTCTCTCTCTCTGAACGACTCAGCTAATGGGCCGGTCACTGGGACCCGCCCCTTGTTACAAAACAAACACAGAAGTGGCCGGTGTCATGTGACTTGTAGTAAAAGGCGGGCTGTTTGGTATCACACGCAGTCCTCTTACAACGTGTTTTGCATAAGACTTGCCCAGAACGCTGTGATTGGCTCTCCACTGAAACGTCACTCAGAGCTGGGCGGGGCTATGTTGTATATAGGGACAAGACTAGGCTCTAGTGACTGGACACAGACTGAGAGCTTAGAGTGGAGTCACTTGACTGAGGTATAAACATGAGGCTTTTGTGCTTGGCCAGTTATGTGACTGTGGGGCACAACAATAGAATATTTCATTGCTCAGGTCCTTCTCTTACACAATGGGGGAAGGATATACACTGGGACATATCAAGGGACTGTTTTCTACTTGCACCGGCTGCTCCTTCTTTACATCCCAGCTGTTAAAGGGGAAGTAAACCCAAGAACACATTAGTGAAAGAAAAAAAAGGTGCCTTTTAGTTATTTAGTCATAGAGATGTGGGGCCTGCACATAATGGAGGCACGGAGAGCACAGACAGCGAGTCGCACAACTATGAGAAACATTTTGTGTTTTCAACTTCTGGAAAAACGGCAGTTTCTGACGGCAGTGACCTGACCCTACAAATCAATTAAATATTCTATGTAATTTCTGAATATATGTCAGATATTCACTGACAGATCCAATATAGCTTATAGGGGGCTCCTTTCCTAGCAGATGTATTAGAGCTCACTCAAATAACTGATTCCAGTACAAACTAAATAACTGTGTTTTGCACAAATCCTGCATGTAGAGAGACATGATGATGATTTTAAAGGAGAATTCAGCCCTAAACTTAATAAAAACCCCTACCCTCAGCCTAAGTGTTACTCCGGGCAAATGCGGCACATGCGCAGTTGGAGCGCTGGTCTCATTACGAAGATTAGCGAAGCGGGTGAAGATGGCGTCTGCAAACTCCAATGCCTGAATCTGCACCGAGGGGTAAGGAAAACGTTAGGGGCATTTGCCTGGGGTAACACTTAGGCTGGGGGTAGGGTTTTTTTAAGTTTAGGGTTGAATTTTCCTTTAAAGGGTTTATTCACCTTTGAGATAACGGTTAGTGTGATGCATAGAGGGATATTCTGAGACAATTTGCAATTGGTTTTCATGTTTTATTATTTGTGGTTTTTAAGTTATTTAGCTTTTTGTTCAGCAGCTCTCCAGTTTGTAGTTTCAACAATCTGGTTGCTAGGGCCCAAATTCCTCTAGCAACCTTGCATCAATCTGAATAAGACACTGGAATATAAATAGGAGAGGTCAGAATAGAAAGATGAGTAATATAAATTAGCAATAACAATAAATGTGTAGCCTTACAGAGCTTTTGCTTTTTAGATGGGGTCAGTGACGATTCGAAAGCAGCAAAGTGTCAGAAGAAAAAGGAAAATAACTATAAATATAAATAATGAAGACCAATTGAAAAGTTGCTTAAAATTGGGCATTTTACAACATACTTAAAGTTACCACCCCTTTAATAGGGTGAGTTTTGATACATCTTCTAGGCAAAATGAGCCCCCCTATAAGAAATATATATATATAACTGTGCTGCATGAATCCGTATTTGTGGCAAAAAAACACAAGCTTTTCCTAACCAGATAATATCTCCTATACTTGTAATAGTCATGTAAATGATACTGTTTTAATGACCGTATATGTTGTTTGTCAACTTAACATTCAACGTTTCTAGGATATACCGTTTTTTGTGGTGAAGGTTTATATGATTTGAAGCTGTAGATGTGGCGTGCAGGGGGCACCAGCGTAACACGCACATAAACAGCTTGTGAGTAAAGTTACCAATAGGCAAGTCTATATGTGTTTGTGATCTACACTAATACACCTTGTGCCAACAGTGATGACATTAAGGGTAAGGCCAGACATGGCGTTTTTGCGGCGTTTTTACACTTCGTTTTTAAAAATAAACAGTCAGGCGTAAATACGCATAAACTGCACTACCACTGAAACGAATGGAAAACGCACTATGGCAATTCACACAGGGTTCTTGCAAGCTGAAATCCGCCACAGGACATCAAGAAACTACCAAATCAATAGACTCTATGGGATCTGCACGTTTCAAACCACACTGTACGTAAATACGCAGCGTATTAGGCGTGGGAAGGGGAAAACATTTTTTACTTCATTGTTTTGTGACAAAAAGTCACATGGTTTCCCTCCCGCCCCTAATTTGCATATGCAAATTCGGACCCGGTTCGGCCAGGCAGAAGGATTCGGCCGAATCCTGGATTCGGTGCATCCCTACTTATTTCCCTCTGCCCCATAATCCTATGTCTCTTTATGATACAGTGCTGTAAATGCAATGAAAATCTTATGTTTTTAATAGAAACGATCATTGAACTTGTCATCAGTCTTAGAAAACTAGAATCTAAACCCCTTGCCATAAAGCATGACAGGATTGCAGTGCTCTTCTCTTTCTTATTTGCGATCTCCTTCAAGTTTCAGTGAGTCCCTCCTGCTTCAAGATTACAGTCATTTCTCAACAAGCCTGTATATATATGCAGGCCTGGATTTGCGGCAAGGCCGCATAGGCCCGGGCCTAGGGCGGCAAAAAATAGGGGCGGCATGCCGCCCAGCCGCGTTATGGGGACATTCGCGTCCCCATTCAACTACACCAGCTGCACTGGCGTTTTTTCGCTGGCGCGCTGGGAAGGTGGGCGCTAGGACGGCGCGGCCGCCTGGTCGGACTGCGCGGCCGGGGAAGAAATCCGGCCCTGTATATATGTAAGGGTTAAACCACCCTTGAGCCTTATCAAGCCTTTAAGTATTGGAGGGGCAGCCCATCAATCACTAGTGAGCAGGACGGCCAGCGGCCCCATTGAACTTTGATGGAGAAAGAGAAGAGAAAAGCTGCAGAAACAATTACATGTATCTCAAAGCAGGTACAAATTTTTTAACAGACAAAAGTGTTTTATTTAGTGCTAGGAACCTATTTATGCATTTTTACAATTTACTTTAGATCCCCTTTAACGTAGGATCCCTTATCCGGAAACCCGATATCCAGAAAGCTCCCATAGACTCCATTTTATCCAAATAATCCAAATTTTTGAAAATGATTTCCTTTTTCTGTGTAATAATAAAACAGTCGCTTGTACTTGATCCCAACTAAGATATAATTAATCCTTATTGGAAGCAAAACCAGCCTATTGGGTTTATTTCATGTTTAAATGAATTTCTAGTAGACATAAGGCATGAAGACCCAAATTACGGAAAGATCTGTTATCTGGAAAACCCCAGGTCCCGAGCATTCTGGATAACAGGTCCCATACCTTTACTAACAAATTCTCTAATACCTGTAAACAAGATTGTCTCCATATATTACAATATACTGAAGCTGGTCAACTACATCAAAGTCATCCTTGGTCTAATGTAACCCCTGATTAATGTCCTATACAGTATACAGTTATGGGATCCTTTATCTGGAACCCCATAATCCAGACTGTGCTCTGTTTTGATGCGCGGCCTGGCCTCTTGCAGTTGTTATGTTAAAAACAACACGTTTAAAGTTCGTTAAGCAGAATGGTGGCCAGTGCGTCTAAATCTCTTATAATTATAGATAACTGTGGATTAAGAATTCATATTTTGGGTGATTTAAATGGAATAATTCTCACTTTCAAAACCCTCGACTAGTGTTGACTTCTTAAGCCCAGGATGTGCAGGGGGACCTTGGCAATCACCCAAAAACTTGCTCATTTAGCTGGGGTAGCCACTCGAGGAGTCTCGCTAGCAAAAATGATATGGTATGGATCCACAGGCTTCAATAGGGAAAAAAGATAATATATCTGTAGCAAAAGGCTGGCAATTTTGGATGTTTCGTACCTCTGCTGCTACAGCTATTGTAATATGGAACAGCTTACTATAAAAGTAAATGGGAAAGCTTATATAAAGTTAACTTTATGGGAAGCTTATATAAATGTAATATGGGAAAGGTTATGTAAAGTAATATGGGAAAGCTTAATAAGTTTAATATGGGAAGCTTAATATAAAGTAATAATGGGAAAGTTAGTAAAGTATATCGGGAAAGTTTGTTCTACTGGTATAGAAAATTTGTCCCAAAGTCATTAAGGGTAAGTGTCACTACTCCACAATCTATCACAGTAAGTTCCAAGATCCTGTAAAACCTGTATATTTTTAGTTCTTTGGGGATGAAAATCGTATGAGCTATTACCCCGCTCTTGCTTTATTGTCAGGAACGATATGCCCAGCCTTGTGATTAAATTGTCCCTTGACAACATAGATTCTAACTGCAAAGTACCTATCTAAACGATGCACTAAAATTAGAGTGCAAGAGTAAAGTCCTCGTACTCAATGCACACTGTGCACCGAATAATATTGACTACAAGGAGAGACCAGAAATAAGGATCCAGTATTTATGCAACTAATTGTCTGTTGGACAAACCAGCTTCTCTGGGAGGGTGATCGGGACAAATTCCTGAGAGGTGACATAAAAAAAACTGGAGAAAAAAGGTTGAAGGAAAACAGGTAAGGTATGTGAGTATATGGAAAAGTGGAAAATAAAGGCTGTATGAGTAAAAAAGAAAAATATTAGGGTATTTTGTTCCAAAAAGGTTCTCTGCACGCTAACCTAATCTGTAGCACAGGGCTGCAATATAGGATTGCCAGGTTTTTCTGGAAAAAAATCCCAGGTCTTCATATATATTTTATCTTATTCCTATTAATAACATTGGGATCACTACCTTCCTATTATATTATTCATTTAGTCCCTATTTAATAACATTGGGATCCACTGACCTTCCTTATATATTATCTTTTAATTCGGGCCTATTAATAACATTGGGGGCATCACACTGACCTTCTATATATTTATCTTTATCCCTATTTAAAACATTCGGGATTCACTGTCATCTCTC
>NW_024467182.1:0-9112 GCF_017654675.1 Xenopus laevis | reverse complement strand
CACTCACATATCGGTTCAGGATCAGAGTCACATATCGGTTCGGTTATCAGTCAAATATCGGTTTACATATCAGTTAGTTATACATATCGGTTCAGTATCAGTCCACTTATTGGATTACATATTCGGTTAGGTAGTTGGTTACATATTGAGTTAGCTATCATATCAAATGATCGTCTTACATCGTTAGATATTGATCACATATAGGCTTGGGTTTGTCACATATCGCGTCACATATCGGCTTAATATCAGTTAGGGTATCAAGTTCACAGATCGGTTGGTATCAATCACATATTCGTTGGTATCAGTCAATATCGCGTTACATTATCAGTTAGTTAGACAATATCGGTTAGGAATCAGTCTCATTGTTACATATTGTTAGGTATCAGTCAAAATATCAGTTACATCGTTAGATAGTGATCACGATATTGGTTAGGTATCTAGGTCCACTATCACATGAACACTATCAGTTAGGTATTGTCACATATACGGTACATATCAGGTTAGGTATCGGTGGACAAATCGGTTACGGTATTGGTCAACATATCAATTACGAATATTTGGTTATGTATCAGTTCACATATTACATATTCAGTTAGGTATCACCCCAACATACTGGTTGGTATCAGTCACATATCGGTTGGTATTCAGTCAAATATCGGTTACATAATCAGTTGGATTAGTCACATATCGTTTGGGTAATCAGTCACTTATTGGTTACATATTGGGTTAGGTATTGGTTACATATCGGTTAGGTATCAATCAAATATCAGTTACATCGTAGATATTGATCACATATAGGTTAGGTTATTGGTCACATATTGGTTACAGATAGGTATCGGTCACATATCGGTTACATATCAGTTAGGTATCAGTCACATATCGGTTGGTATCAATCACATATCGGTTGGTATCAGTCAAATATCGGTTACATATCAGTTAGTTAGACACATATCGGTTAGGAATCAGTCACATATTGTTACATATTGGTTAGGTATCAGTCAATATCAGTTACATCGTTAGATATTGATCACATATTGGTTAGGTATCAGTCACATATCGGTTACATATCAGTTAGGTATCGGTGACAAATCCGTTAGGTATTGGTCACATATCGGTTACATATCAGTTAGGTATCGGTGACAAATCGGTTAGGTAACAGTCACATATCAATTACATATTGGTTATGTATCAGTCACATATTACATATCAGTTAGGTATCACCCACATATCGGTTGGTATCAGTCACATATCGGTTGGTATCAGTCAAATATCGGTTACATATCAGTTAGTTAGTCACATATCGGTTAGGTAATCAGTCACTTATTGGTTACATATTGGTTAGGTATTGGTTACATATTGGTTAGGTATCAATCAAAATATCAGTTACAATCGTTAGATATTGATCACATATAGGTTAGGTATTGGTCACATATTGGTTACAGATAGGTATCGGTCACATATCGGTTACATATCAGTTAGGTATCAGTAACATATCGGTTGGTATCAGTCACATATCGGTTGGTATCAGTCACATATCGGTTGGTACCAGTCACATATCGGTTGATATCAGTCAATATCGGTTATATATCAGTTAGTTAGTCACATATTGGTAAGGTATCAGCCACCTATTGGTTACATATTGGTTAGGTATTGGTTACATATCGGTTAGGTATCAGTCAAATATCAGTTACATAGTTAGATATTGATCACATATTGGTTAGGAATCAGTCACTTATTGGTTACATATTGGTTAGGTATCAGTCAAATATCAGTTACATCGTTAGATATTTATCACATATTGGTTAGGTATTGGTTACATATCGGTTAAGTATCAGTCACTTATCATGACATATCAGTTAGGTATCAGTCACATATCGGTTGGTATCAGTCACATATCGGTTGGTATCAGTCAAATATCGGTTACATATCAGTTAGTTAGTCACATATCGGTTGGGAATCAGTCACATATTGGTTACATATTGGTTAGGTATCAGTCAAATATCAGTTACATCGTTAGATATTGATCACATATTGGATAGGTATCAGTCACATATCGGTTACATATCAGTTAGGTATCGGTGACAAATCTATTAGATAACAGTCACATATCAATTACATATTGGTTACATATCGGTTAGGTATCAGTCACATATCATGACATATCAGTTAGGTATTGGTCACATATCGGTTACATATCAGTTAGGTATCGGTGACAAATCGGGTTAGGAAACAGTCACATATCAATTGCATATTGGTTATGTATCAGTCACATTACATATCAGTTAGGTATCACTCACATATCGGTTGGTATCAGTCACATATCGGTTGGTATCAGTCAAATATCGGTTACATATCAGTTAGTTAGTCACATATCGGTTAGGTAATCAGTCACTTATTGGTTACATATTGGTTAGGTATTGGTTACATATTGGTTAGGTATCAATCAAATATCAGTTACATCGTTAGATATTGATCACATATAGGTTGGGTATTGGTCACATATCGGTCACATATCGGTTACATATCAGTTAGGTATCAGTCACCAGATCGGTTGGTATCAATCACATATCGGTTGGTATCAGTCAAATATCGGTTACATATCAGTTAGTTAGACACATATCGGTTAGGAATCAGTCTCATATTGTTACATATTGGTTAGGTATCAGTCAAATATCAGTTACATCGTTAGATAGTGATCACATATTGGTTAGGTATCAGTCACATATCATGACATATCAGTTAGGTATTGGTCACATATCGGTTTACATATCAGTTAGGTATCGGTGACAAATCGGTTAGGTATTGGTCACATATCAATTACATATTGGTTATGTATCAGTCACATATTACATATCAGTTAGGTATCACCCACATATCGGTTGGTATCAGTCACATATCGGTTGGTATCAGTCAAATATCGGTTACATATCAGTTAGTTAGTCACATATCGGTTAGGTATCAGTCACTTATTGGTTACATATTGGTTAGGTATTGGTTACATATCGGTTAGGTATCAATCAAATATCAGTTACATCGTTAGATATTGATCACATATAGGTTAGGTATTGGTCACATATTGGTTACAGATAGGTATCGGTCACATATCGGTTACATATCAGTTAGGTATCAGTCACATATCGGTTGGTATCAATCACATATCGGTTGGTATCAGTCAAATATCGGTTACCATATCAGTTAGTTAGACACATATCGGTTAGGAATCAGTCACATATTGTTACATATTGGTTAGGTATCAGTCAAATATCAGTTACATCGTTAGATATTGATCACATATTGGTTACATATCAGTTAGGTATCGGTGACAAATCCGTTAGATAACAGTCACATATCAATTACATATTGGTTAGGGTATTGGTTACATATCGGTTAGGTATCAGTCACATATCAATGACATATCAGTTAGGTATTGGTCACATATCGGTTACATATCAGTTAGGTATCGGTGACAAATCGGTTAGGTAACAGTCACTATATCAATTACATATTGGTTATGTATCAGTCACATATTACATATCAGTTAGGTATCACTCACATTATCGGTTGGTATCAGTCAAATATCGGTTACATATCAGTTAGTTAGTCACATATCGGTTAGGTATCAGTCACCTTTGGTTACATATTGGTTAGGTATTGGTTACATATCGGTTAGGTATCAGTCAAATATCAGTTACATCGTTAGATATTGATCACATATTGGTTAGGTATTGGTCACATATTGGTTACAGATAGGTATCGGTCACATATCGGTTACATATCAGTTTAGGGTATCAGTCAAATATCGGTTGGTATCAGTCACATATCGGTTGGTATCAGTTCAAATATCGGTTATATATCAGTTAGTCACATATGGTAAGGTATCAGTCACCATATTGGTTACATATTGGTTAGGTATTGGTTACATATCGGTTAGGTATCAGTCAAATATCAGTTACATAGTTAGATATTGATCACATATTGGTTAGGAATCAGTCACATATCGGGTACATATCAGTTAGGTATCGGTGACAAATCCGTTAGATAACAGTCACATATCAATTACATATTGGTTACATATCGGTTAGGTATCAGTCACATATCATGACATATCAGTTAGGTATTGGTCACATATCGGTTACATATCAGTTAGGTATCGGTGACAAATCGGTTAGGTAACAGTCACATATCAATTACATATTGGTTATGTATCAGTCACATATTACATATCAGTTAGGTATCACTCACATATCGGTTGGTATCAGTCACATATCGGTTGGTATCAGTCACATATCGGTTGGTATCAGTCAAATATCGGTTACATATCAGATAGTTAGTCACATATCGGTTAGGTATCAGTCACTTATTGGTTACATATTGGTTAGGTATTGGTTACATATTGGTTAGGTATCAATCAAATATCAGTTACATCGTTAGATATTGATCACATATAGGTTAGGTATTGGTCACATATTGGTTACAGATAGGTATCGGTCACATATCGGTTACATAATCAGTTTAGGTATCAGTCACATATCGGTTGGTATCAATCACATATTCGGTTGGTATCAGTCAAATATCGGTTGTTATCAGTCACATATCGGTTGGATCATCCACATATCGGTTACATATTGGTTAGGGTATTGGTTACATATTGGTTTAGGTATCAGTTACATCGTTAGATATGATCACATATAGGTTAGGTATTGGTCACATATTTACAGATAGGTATCATCTATCGGTATTACATATCAGTTAGGTAATCATCACATATCGGTTGGTATCGTCACATATCGGTTGGTATCAGTCACATATCGGTTGGGTAGTTCAATATCGGTATATATCAGTTGTTAGTCACATATTGGTTAGTCACCTATTGGTTTACATATTGGTTAGGTATTTGGCTTACATATCGGTTAGGTATTCAGTCAAAGTATCAGTTGTTAGATTCACATATTGGTTGGAATCAGTCAATTGTATACATATTGGTTGGTATCAGTCAAATATCGTTACATCGTTAGATATTATCACATATTGGTTAGTATTGGTTACATATCGGTTAAGTATCAGTCACTTATCATGACATCAGTTAGGTATCAGTCACATATCGGTTAGGTTCAGTCACATATCGGTTGGTATCAGTAATATCGGTTACATATCAGTTAGTCACATATCGGTTGGGAATCAGTCACATATTGGCATTACACATTGGTTAGGTATCAGTCAAATATCAGTTACATCGTTAGATATTGATCACATATTGATAGAGTTATCAGTCACATATCGGTTTACATATCGTTTATGGTATCGGTGACATCTGTTGATAACTGATCACATTATCAATTACATATGGTCTTACAATACGGTTAGGTATCAGTCACCATTATACATCGAACATATCAGTTAGGTATTGTCATATATTATTGTTACAATCAGTTAAGGTATCAGGTGACAAATCGGTAACAGGTAACAGTCACATATCAATTACATATTGGTTATTGTAATCAGTAAACATATTACATATCAGTTAGGTATCACTCACATATCGGTTGGTATCAGTCACATATCGGTTGTATCAGTCAAATATCGGTTACATATCAGTTAGTTAGTCACATATCGGTGGGAAATCAAGTCACATATTTTGGTTACATATTGGTTTTAGGTATCCAGTCAAATAATCAGTTACATCGTTAGATAGATGATCACATATTGGATACGGTATCAGTCACATATCGTTACATCTCAGTTAGGTTCAGGTGAAAAATCCGTTAGATGACCAGTCACATATCAATTACATATTGTGTTTAGGTATTGGTTACATACGGTTAGGTATCAGTCAACATATACACGAGCATATCAGTTTGGGTATTTTGGGTCACATAGGGTTACATATCTGTTAGGTATCAGGTGACAAAATCCAATAGGTTAGATTTTACTCAGTCAACATATTCTCAATTACTAAAAAATGTTAATGTATCAGTCAAAAATTATTAAGCACTATCAGTTATGGTATCAACTCACATATCGTCTGGTCATCAGTCACATATCGGTTGGCTATCCCCCAGTCAAATACTCGGTTACATTCAAGTTATTAGTCACATAATCGGTTGGGAATCAAGTCACATATGGATATACATATTTCTAGAAGTATCAGCAAATATCAGTTACACGTTAGATATTGATCACATATTGGTAGGTATCAGTCACATACGGTTACATATCAGTATTAAGTATCGGTGAACAAATCTATTAGATAACAGTCACATATCAATTAATATTGGTTACATCATTCGCAGTTAGGTACAGTTCACATATCATGAACATATCATTAGGTATTGGTCACATAATCGGTTACATCATCAGATTCAGGTATTCAGTGACAAAATCGGTTAGGAAACAGTCACATATCAATTGCATATTGGTTAGTGTATCAGTCACCATTACCATATCAGTTAGGCATCAGTCAACATATCGGTTCGGTATCAGTCACATATCGGTTTGGATCATCAGTCGAGAATATCGGTATAATATCATTCAGTTAGTTCACATACTCGGTTAGGCTTCAGTCACTTATTTGAGTTACATTATGGCGTTAGGTACTTGGTTACATATTGGCTTACGGCTTATTCAATCAAATATCAGTACTACATCGTTACGATATTGCATCACATTAGATAGGTTGGGTATTGGTCAACACTATCCGGTCCACATATCGGTTACAATATCAGTTAGGTATCAGTCACAGATCGGCTGGTATCAATCACATATCGGTATGTACAGTCAAATATTCGGTTACGATATCAGTGTTAGTTTAGACCACATACGGTTAGGAATCACCAAGTCTCATATTGTTACCATTATTGTAGGTATCAGTCAATATCAGTTCACATCGTTAGATTAGGATCACATATTGGTTAGGTATCAGTCACATATCATGACATACTCAAGTTAGGTATTGGTCACATATCGGGTTACATATCAGTTAGGTATCGGTGACCAAACTCGGCTATATTGGTCACACTTATCAATTACATATTGGTTATGTACAGTCAACATTATATTAATATCAGCTTAGGTATCACCCACACTAATCGGTTTGGTATCATCAAATGCGGTTAGGTTATCAGTCAATGATCGTTACATATCAGTTTAGTTAGTCACATATCGGCTTAAGGATCGTCACTTATGGTTACATACATTGGCTTAGGTATTTTGGTTACATATCGGTATTATAGGTATCAATCAAATATCATTCATCGTTAGATATTTGATCCACATATAGGTAGGTCATTGGTCACATATGGTATACAGATACGGTATCGGTCCAACATATCGGCGTTACATTATTTCAGTTACGGTTCAATCAGTCAGCATATCCGGTGTATTCAATCACATATCGGTGGGATCAGTCAAAAATCGAGTTACATTCAGTAGTTAGCACACATACGGTTAGAATCGTTCACATATTAGTTACAATATTGGTTAGGTATCAGTCAAATATCAGTCTACATCGTTAGATATTGGATCACATATTGGTTAAGGTATCAATCACATATCTGTTCACATATCAGTTTAGGTACTCGGATGACAAATCCGTTAGGTATTGGTCACATATCGGTTACATATCGTTAGGTATCGGTGACAAATCGGTTAGGTAAACAGTTCACATATCCATTACATAATTGGTTATGTATCAGTCACATATCTACATATCACGTTAGGTATCACCCAATATCGGTTGGGTTTCAGTCACATATCGGTTTGGTCATCAGTCAAAATATCGTTACATATCAGTTAGTTAGTCACATCGGTTATGGGTATCAGCAACTTATTAGGTATAAATATTGGTTGAGTATTGGTTACTATGGTTAGGTATCCAATACAAATATCAGTTACACGTTAGAATATTGATATCACATATAGGTTAGGTAATTGGTCAACATATTGGTTACAGCTATGGTATCAGGTCACATATCTGGATACATTATCAGTTAAAGTCACTCTCTCTCGAAGGGAAGTACTCCGCCTTCACTCCCGTGGAATTTCTCCGGTTGGAATGGGATCAATGTCCACAGTATCGCGCCAGCTTTGGCTCACACGTATGGTATACTCCTAAGTGAAGATCATTCGGTGTGGTCCATTTTGGATAAAGCGCTGGAGGCCCTTAGAGAAGGATTACCTAGTCCATCACTCAAATTCTCAGAGTTCCTCCAGCTGCCGCGGATATGCAGTCTACTCTTAAATACCTCGGAAAGTATATCAGTTAGTTAGTCACATAATTTGGTAATTCGGTATCAGCCACGTAGTCGTGCATATATTACTTATTTCAGTGCTATATCAGGATGTTGGTTCACTCATAAGTTCTCCGAGTTTACGTTATCACGTCTCCATTAACTCTAGAGTACTATCCAGTCACGATATCACTTGGTTTCAGCATGGGATTTTGTTGCAACCTCATAGATGCGCAAATTCGTTACAGTTTGCTCTTCCTACTCGTTCGGCTCTATAATATCATTATAGATGTAGGGGGCTAAGTAGTAGAGGTTCGTGTGAATCTACGTCTGTTCATTCCATTAATGGCAGTGAACGATGGTCTTTTGAGAGATTATATCGAGCATAGTTGCTTATCCGGTCCATTTGGTTACATGATTGCGCGAGAAGGTTAGAAAGCTCTACCTCCGGTTCTCTACTTCAACTCATCATGCAGTTTTACGGATAGTCAGATGTCATCTCTCTCCTTGTCGTGTGTTTTTGCACAGGTCTTTGTCATGGCAGCTCATTCCCACCTCACATATCGGTTGGTATCAGGTCACCGATCGGGTGGTAGACCATACTCCGCTGCTTTTCCACGATTGTTGTCATGTCAGTAGATTCCTACGGTATGGGGAAAGTCGCTCTCTTGGTTACATATTGGTATAGGTTATCAGTCAAATATCAGATACATCGTTCAGATATGATTACACATATTGGATATGTACTCAGTCACAGTGATTCGTCGGATTACAGTCAGTCAGTTAGGTTCATCTAGACTTTTCGCACTCTTAGCCGCAGAACAAATTAGAATAATGCGTTTTTCTTTTTACCAGGGGTGCTTGTGATAATTATACCCTTATGTATA
>NW_024467181.1:0-11262 GCF_017654675.1 Xenopus laevis | reverse complement strand
CAGAGAGGAGATAAATCTTTTGGCTGCTTTTATACTGAGACTCCATGCATCTCTGGAGTTTATATTTCAGTTTATATTATTCTGATATGAATGCACAACTTTGAAAAATCGAATTTAGTGCACGAAAATTTGTATGCACGAAAATTTACAAAGAGCAGAAAAATTGTAAAGGCTCAAAATGTAAAACGTTGACATCTATAAGCTGTCAAGTTCCATGTAGAAGTCACAGAGAGCCATCTATAGCAATCTTAAAGCTTTTTTTCAACAAAGTTTTTGTCCACAAATTTTTAGACCCATGATAGAATAGACATTTGAACTATTTCAATTTGTTTTCCACATGTTTCACATATTCAATTTTTAATAAATAAGAAGGTCATTCTTTTTGTTAAATTGTAGAGTTATTTACACGTAGGGAAATAACGCATACAAAAACTCATTAAATTGGTACTCTCTGGCTTTTGTTTAAGAAACGCTTGTACACTCGGGGGTGGGGTATAAAGCACCCCCTCCAGTGAATACAAATGTTTTTTCTAGAAATTTTTATTTTTCGGTGTGATGCCTATTCAAGAGTTTAGGAAATTTGATTTTTTAAAATAAATTTAGGGATTGGGTCGAATTGGTTTGTGCTAAGTTTAGTGGGATTTTTTTCATAAAAAAAATCAAACATGAATTCAAATCCGACCTTTGAATAAATGTGCCTGCATATTGTATAATTTTTACTTTTAGCTACATTTGTTTTATCACTTTTTCATTATGAATTATTTTACTCTGTTCTTCTTTTAATTATTTGAAAATAATATTGATGCCATAGTATAATGCTTGATATTTAGGATAATTGGGTGTTATGCCTGTGTTGCCATGGCAACAGGAATGTCATTTGTGGATCGTCAGCCATGGCACCAGCTGTGTCAAACAAGAAAGGCATTGTGATGTCATCTCTGTTGCCCCTGGCAACAAGAAAGGCATTGTTGATGTCATATCATCATCAGAAAGTGACTACTTGAATCACTGCCAGATTAAACTGTCACTTGCCTGCTTTAACTAGCCGACGACGTTCACACTGTGACTGCTTCGGTAGTAAAAGCATTTTTTACTACACTAAAAAAAGAGATCTAACTAACTTTTGTAAGTCGGATGTTACTTTTTTATTATTTAGTTATATATAGCCACTTTATATTTTTACTGTACTTTAATTTCAAATTAGGCGCTAAGCGGTGTAAATCTCATATCTATGTTAGAAAATCTTTGGCTGCTCCTTATACTGGAACTCCATGCATCCCTGTAGTTATATTTTAAAGTTTATAATTAATTCTGCTATGGTTTAATTGCTTGACATAATTGTCTTAAGTAGCACATTTTCTGATGGTTGCAGCTGGAGACTGTGGGTCAATCAAATTTAGCAATTCGCTATTAGTTTTTTTTTCTCCGTCTTTAGAAATCTTATTCAACGTGGGTGGGTGGTCTAACAATATCCCCTCCCCCTCAATGTTTCCTTGTCCTATAACCATCGCACAATATCCCTATACAGACCCCCTTTTTTTTTTCTTTTGGGGGAAAAAACTTTTTTTTAAAAAAAATTGTATGTTTCTACTTTTATTTTATAGAAACTGAAAATCGTAATTTAATATTATAAATTGTTTTTAGTTGTTTTTTTGTTTTTGCATAACATGAGAGATTTACAATATTTATTTCTCTTTAGGATTAATAGAATTGAATACAATATTTTCCAATAAAGCTTTCAGAAATTTTTTTTGAAGAAAGAACAAGGTAAGACTGAAACCTCTTCCTTTACTGAACTTATTTGGAATTCATGATCAAGACGAATACACTGGCAATCCATTATTATAGACATCACCTCAACCAATCAAATATTAAATGCATTTGCCTCAATCTGGTCCTGTTTTTATTATTCTGTTTGTTCTATGGCTTTGGCTTTTGCTCTTGCTTCCTTTATTTAGTGTATCAATTGGTTATATAATTTCCAATAATACTTACATGGGTATTTTGGTATCTTTTCACTCCACAGGAAACATTGATATCAAAAGGGAAAGATGTATTCACCCGACCCAGAGTCCTAATTCTGAGAAACCTCTCGGTATGAAAACTGCCTTATTTATTGCCTAAGTTTAATGAACTTTTGTTCTACTGTATACGATAGTAAATCCATTTTATAAATGAAATGAATTTAAAATAAATATCTTTATTTTTGGACTGTAGAAGCAACGAGGAACCAAAGAAAATCAGAAAACTCCAGAAAAGCATTTTCCTGCTTTATTTGGATGTAAGGACCAGGTAAAGTGTTTAAGCTTGAGGGCCCTGTATGTAATAGGAAGAAGATTTGGTGGGGTTTTTTGGGTTATGATATTTAGCTTTCTGGTCATGGGACATGTTTGTGGGACTTGCTGATTGAGGGATTGATTTTTCTAACATGAAAAGTGATATATTCTGCTTCAATATTTTAAAAAAGGTGGTCCCCTCCCAACCTGCTAATAGCTCCGGAAGTTCATTACCCAATAAGATTCTTAAAGATAGTCTGATATCAAAAATGAGATGCCTAATCTATTTTATTATCTCTCTTCACAAGACAACATGGGCCATGCCCTTCTATCTATTAATAAGTTAATTTACATATGCTTGTCACAAAGGGAAAAAGCTTGTTGCTTACTTTTTTATATAATTAATTATGTTCATATAAAAGTATTATTAGAAATTATATATAATATAAATATATATAAGATTTCATTTATATGATGTATTACTTTGTCCATTTGTAGAAATGCAGTGTTGATGAAGTGCACCTGAAGAATATGTAAAAAGAAAAAGTAGTTGAAAATGTTGCAAACGAGAAAGAGGAGATAATAGTCTACGTCCATGACGCCGTGTTGATGAAGATGCACATGAAAGAAATGTAAAAGAAAAAGTAGTGCAAACGTTGGGAAAACGAGAAGGAGATAATTAGTGTCCTACCCATGTCCGTTTGATGAAGATGCACAGAAGAATATGTAAAAGAAATGTAGTTGCAAACGTTGGAAATGAGAAAAGAGATAATAGTCTGCCATGCATTGTTGATGAAGAATGCACATGAAGAAATATGTAAAAGAAATGTAAGTTGAAAATGTTGCAACGAGAAGGAGAATAATTAGTCTGCATGCAGTGTTGATGAAGATGCACATGAAGAAATATGTACAAGAAAAAGTAGTTGCAAAATGAGAAGGAGATAATTAGTCTACGCCCTCCAAGTAAGGTTTTTGAGGAACAGACCATTGCTAGTCTGAAGAATCAAATATGTGTCACCCCAGATAAAGCATAAGATAAAAGAAATATTTACATTTAGATCTTCCATAATTCAGCTTAAAAGTATTGATATAAATCAAGAATACAACTTGAATGTTGGTGTAAACGAATTTGGAACAACCCTGGCAAGAAAACAAATAGAGACATGGGAAAGTTTGGGATGGACCAGACAGGAAAATACCAGACGTGTCAATGATGGGCTTTGAACAAAAAAACACCTCTTACCAAGCGGCCAATGAAATTTTATCACTACTAGTAAATTGTGTTTTGCCAAATTGAGAATCATTATTAATCAGTTATTTTTCTTTTGTCCTTTAGTTATTTCAGAGAAAGTGCTGGTGAAAAATGAAAGAGGGATGTTCCGTGCTCAGGGCAAGATGGTGGATTTTTGTGTTTGTATAGCGATTTTATTCATGACCAGCGGAAAGTAACTACAGAGGAATAATGATTTCTGCAGCTTGGGCCCCCAATAGGGGGCCCAGGCAGGTATAGGGGGCCCCCATAAGGCCCTAATTGAAATACAGTTTAAATTAATATGGTAATAACTGTGGGGCCCAGTAATATCTAGTTACGGTCACTATTCAATTTTCGATTTCCCACACTAAAACACTAAATGGTTGCACATATCTGTCCAGTCCATTTTTGAACCAAAGCTACGTCTATTATATAATTCAAATTCAATCAATAATCACTTTATATTTAGATTTTATCTGAAGAAAAAACGAATTTTCTTTTTTATAGGCCTAACGTGTTATGATCTAGGCCTGTGGGCTGTGTCATGCATTTGTAAAGTTGAACACAGAGATAAAAAGAGTCAGTCAGTGGGAATCACATAACTTTAAACCTGAAGAAAATAAAGGCTGAGAAAGCGAAAACCTTAAATAGGAAATAGGAGTCCCCTCTCCCCCGCCCCCCCCCCTCCCCCCCCCGCCCCCCCCCCCCCCCCCTCCCCTCCCCCCCCCCCCCCCCGCCCCCTCCCCCCCTCCCCCCCCCCCCTCCCACCCCCCCCCTCCCCCCCCCCCCCCTCCCCCCCCCCCCCCCCCCCCCCCCCCCCCACCCCCTCTCCCCCCCCCTCCCCGCCCCCTCTCCCCCCGCCCGCCCCCCCCCCCCCCCTCCCCCCCCTCCCCTTCCCCTCCCCTGCTCTCGCCGCTCCTCTCCCTCCCCCCCCCCCCCCCCCTCCCCTCCCCTCTCCCCCCCCCCCCCCCCTCCCCCCTGCAAGTTTATGGGATTTTTTCATAAAAAAAAATCACATGAATTCAAATTCACGAACCTGATAAATGTGCCTTCATATTGTATATATTTTTTACTTTTAGACACATTTTGTTTTATCACTTTTTCATTATGAATTATTTTACTCTGTTCTTCTTTTAATTATTTAAAAATAAATATTGATGCATAGTATATCTTGATTAATTAGATTTAATTGGTTTAGCCCGGTTGTTGCCATCGCAAACAGGGAAATGTCATTTGTGATTGTCAGCCATGCACCAGCTGTGTCAAACAGAAAGCATTGTATGTCATCTCCTGTTGCCATGGGCAACAAGAAGAGGCATTGTGATGTCATTAATCATCAAAGGTGACTACTTGATCACTGCCAGATACTGTCACTTGCTGCTTAAACTACCGACGAGTTCACACTAGTGACTCTTCTGGTAGTTTAAAAAGCATTTTTTCTACACCAAAACAAGAGATTTCTTAACTAACTTGTAAGTTAACGGATGTTACTTTTATTATTTAGTTTATATATACACTTTATATTTTTAACTGTATTTTAATTTCAAATTAGGCCGCTAAGCGGGTGTAAATCTCATTATCTATGTAGAAAATCTTTGGCTTTGCTCTTATACTGAGACTCCATGCATCCTGAGTTTATATTTAAAGTTTATATTATTCTGATATGGTTTATCTTGACATAATTGTCATTAAGTAGCACATTTTCTATGGTCTCAGCTGGGAGACCTGTGCAGTCAACAAAATTACAATTCCTATAGTTTTTTTCTCACGTCTTAGAAATCTTTATTCAACGTGGGGGTAGGGTGGCTACAATATTCCCTCCCCCAATGTTTCCTTGTCCTATAACCATTCCAATATCCCCACAAGACTTTTCTTGAAACTTTAATTGTATGTTATTCTACTTTTATTTATAGAAAACCATGAATATGTAATTATAATATTATAAAATTGTTTTAGTTGTATTTTTTGTTTTTGCCCACTCCAACATGAGACATTTACAATATTTATTTTCTTCTTATAGATTAATGAAATGGAATACCAATATTTCCAAAAAGCTTCAGAAAATTTTTTAGAAGAAAAGGTAAAACCAAAGGTAAGACTGCAAAAACCCTCTTTCCTTTTACCTGAACTTATTTGGAATTCATGATCAGACGGAATACACTGGCAATCCATTATTATAGACATCACCCAACCATCAATATTTAAAAACATGCATTTTGCCTCAATCCTGTCTGTTTTTATTATTCTGTTTGTCTATGCTGGCTTTTAGCTCTTGCTTCCTTTCTTTAGTGTATCAATTGGTTACATTATTATTTCCAATAATAACTTAATGGTATTTGTAATACTTTTCACTCCAGGAAAAACATTAGATAATCAAAGGGAAAGATGCATCACCGACCCAGAGTCTAATTTGAGAAACAAACTTTCAGGTATGGAAAAAAACTGCCTTTTTATGCTAAGTTTATGAACTTTTGTTCTACTGTATACGATAGTAAATCCATTTTATAAATGAACATGAATTAAATAATATCCCTATTTTGGACATTGTAGAAGCAAACGAGTAACCAAGAAAACTCAGTTAAAACTTCAGAAAAGCATTTTCCTGCTTATTTGGATGTAGGGACCAGGGTAAGTTTAAGCTTGAGTCCCTGTATGTATTAGGATTTAGAAGATTGTGGGGTTTTGGTTATATATTTAGCTTTCTGGTCATGGGACATGTTTGACAACCAACACCACAGAGAGGACTTGTGAATAATGAACGAATTAGATTTTTACTAACCTTGAAAGTGATTTCTTGACACATACCAACCACTAATATTACAAAAGTGGTTTCCCCTCCACACCTAGCATAAATGCTCCCGGAGTTCTCATATCACCATAAGAATTCTTAAACAAAACAGATAGTCTATGATCATCAAAAATGAGATGCCTAATCTATTATATTCTCTCTTCACAAGACAACTGGGCCACTGGCCAACTCACTACTCTAATAATAAGTTAATTTAACTACCCTATGCTGTCACAAAGGGACAGACATGACATGCTTACTTTCAATTTAATATAATAATATATTTCATATAATGTATTATTAGAATTAAACATATATATATACATTATATATAGATTTTCATTATATATTATGTATTTCACTATTGGTCCATTTGTAGAAATGCAAATGTTGATGAAGATGCACCACTGAAGAAAGAATTATGTAAAAGAAAAAAGATAGGAAAAGTTGCAAAACGAGAAGGAGATAATTAGTCCTACCATGCCGTGATTGATTGAAGATGCACATGAAGAATATGTAAAGAAAAGTAGTGCAAACAGTTGGAACGAGAAGGAGATTAATTAGAATCTACCATGCCGATGTTTGATGAAAGATGCCACATGAAGAATATGTAAAAGTAAAATGTAGTTAAAGCCAACGTTGGAAATGAGAAAGAGATAAATATAGTTCTGCCATAGCATTGTTTTGATGAAGATGCACCCATTGAAGAATATGTAAAACAAGAAAAATGTAGTTGGAAAATGTTGCAAACGAGAAGGAGAGATAATTAGTCTGCCATGCATGTTGATTGAAGATGCACCCCCCCTTTTGAAAAAACAAAAAGGGGGGATATTGTAAAAGAAAAAGTAGTTGCAATATGAGAAGGAGATAATTAGTATACCCCCTCCCGGTAAGGTTTTTGAGGAACAGACCATTGCTAGTCTGAAGATCAAATATCGTGTCACCCCAGATAAAGCATAAGATAGAGGAAATATTATAATCTTAGATCTCTCCACTATTCAGCTTAATAGTACTGATATAAATCAATACAATTAGCATGTTCGCGTGTAAAACGATTTGGACAACCCTGGCAAGACAACAAACTAACGACATCGGGAAAAAACGTTTGGGATTGGACCAGACCAGGAATACCAGACGTGTCAATGAATGGGCTTGAACCAAAAAACACCTCTTACCAGCTGACGCCAATGATTTTTCACTACAGTAAAATTGTGTTTTTGCCAAATTGAGAATCATTATTCTAATCAGTATTTTTCTTTTTGTCTTTAGTTATATTCAGAGAAGTGCTGTTGAATGGAAAGAGACTGTTCCTGCTCAAAGGCAGATGGTGAGTTTTGTTGTTCTGTATACAGATTTATTCAAATGACCAGGCGAAAAGTAACTACAGAGCGAATCAAGATTCTGCAGCTGCAGGGGACCCAGGAGGATTATAGAGGCCCCATAAGGCCCTAATTGGAAATACAGTTTAAAATAAATATGTAATTAACTGTGGGGCCCAGTAATATCTTAGTTACGTTTCACTATTCATTTCGTTTCCCACACCTAATAAACAACTAATGTCTTGCACATCATCTGTTCCAAGCCATTTTACCAACAGCTACTCTATTATATAATTCCAAATTCAATCAATAATACACTTATAATTTAGACTTAATCTTGGAAGAAAACGAATTTTCCTATTTTTATGGCCTTAACGTGTCTATTGATCTAGCCTGTGGCATGATGTCACTTGCATTGTAACATTGGAACACAGCAGATAAACAAGCAGTCAGTCAGTGAATCAACAATACTTTATACCTGCAAAGAAAAAAAAGGCTGAGAGAAAGCGAAAACCTTATAGGGAAATAGGAGTCAAGAATCCCTCCCAGGTACAGTTTTAAAAAAAAATGAATTTGATTTATCCCTAATTTTTCAAAACACAAAGTAAATGGACTAGAATGATCAGAATTAATTATCTAATGAATCTATAATAAGTGATTAGAATTACCATCTAATAAAACATATAAGTACTTTCGAAAAGTTCGACAGATATATGTGGAAGGAGGCTCTATATACAGAGATTAATATGAGATGATTCGTCGTGCATCCATAGTGCATATGTCCATCTAACCAGATTAATCCATGGCATATAAATTTAAGAGCCATTTTCGGGTATTGAAACTTGTTTGGAAAAATTTTAGGAATGATTCTGTATGTTTCTCAGTCAAAGACTAAAGTTATAATGGGATGCAAACCAGCAGGCTTAGGTCTTCATTCCTACGTGATGGACTCGTTGTGAAACTTTTGTTGTTATACCAGAGACCGTCAAAGAAACCAATGTGTATTTCCTAATCCTGGGACATCAGCGAGAGTAAGTTTGTTATACCTGGAGGCTGACATTAGTTTTTACTCATAACATGATATAATGATCTTAAACTTAATGATATTTCTAATCTCTTCTCTATGATCCTCGCGCTCCGATGTCTCTACCATCATAACCACAAGTCAGCCAGCTCAGAATCCGAAGAGTAGCTCGATTGACGCGCCACACTCCTACACTTTGAGCACAAGGTAATTCCTTTCATTGACTGTACAGCGACCTTGTAACCCTTTGAGGGTGCAACTCCATATACAAAAATCGTATACACCAATAACCGCACTATATGGTCCACACCAATAAGGACCCAACTAGTATCAAATCAACACACCACATATACGAAGACCTTTCAAACGCTCGTGATATAGCAACATAAAATCACTACGTCCAACCCAACCACCAACCCAAACGTAACTACAAAACGACAAAACACGTACCGATAAAAACAACTCATGACATAATAGGAATCATTCCCGAAATCATCAAAAAACCATAGAATACACATTACAACACAATAGTACTACCGGGTGCAATAACATGTTTTCTTCTCTCTTCCCAAGGCCTTTCCTGAACCCTAAAACTAACACACCCGCAATCCCAACACCCACACATAACCCACCATCGCATTAGAAGCGACACTTACCCAAACTCCAGATCAATTACTTGCTAGGAGCGAGTACAAACATACCTAACCCACCTAATAAACAAACGCCCACTACAATAGCGTTTGGTAAAAGTGAGTTCGACCGTATATAACTAAGCTTAAATATCCTCCATATAATTGCGTTTCCCCAGGGATCTTAATCATCGACTGGAGATGCACAGTATTGTGTAGGGTTCCCCATTGCTTCTTGCTTGTTTACTTACGAAGCAGATCGATCACAAACTTGTCCTTCTTGGCCAATGCCATGCGAAATAGACATCAGTACATAAAATGCATCTTGGTCTGTAGGTGATGCAGCTCATTGCTTTGACCAGTCCTCTCTGCTCACTAGTAACCATTTACAAGAACTTACCTACTGAGTGCAGCCCTTTGCGGAACTAGATCATCATTTTGATAAAGTTATCCAATAGGTTTAATGCCCATTAACTTCGACCCCTTTGACGTCCATCCAATATAAAATTTTCTGTTTTTATATAGTAACAACACTTGCTACGTAATCTACGGACTCTCTCGTTTATCCAGGTCTATCGAGCAAAACACAGGAATACAGGAAGGGACTATCGCCATTTAGCTATTGGAAAGTCGTTTGCATGGATATAACGGACGCGTATGCTATGTAAGTTATTCTTATGTGTTTTGTGCTAACATAGCACTAAATCATTGCTCTGCCACATTCTACTTGTATCATTTGTTTCTGTGCATCTTTTCCTGGATTGACATTTTGGCTTTTCTTTCCCAGTGTTCTCTAGAGCAACGCATCCTCCAGCTGGCCAAGATCGAAAAGTGCCCCATTCCTTACGTCACTATTTGCCTCCTTTAGGACAGAACATATATTTCTTCTTGCATGGATTTTGCTGAAGGAGGAGACTTGATATCCCTGATAGAGTGCACTAGTTGCAATTATCACAGGAGAGAGCTGTGTTGTACCCCACCATGTTACAGTGGGTCTTAATAGCCCGAGCGGTCACACAATAACCTACCGCTAGTTATCCTCCTTCATTCACTATCACCTAAATAAACCTACCTCAACCCGAATTCACCTTAATAGACACAAGGTAATGTGTACATCTAGACTGCTTGAGGTATCCCAGTTCCTTATGCATGGGCCCGCCTCAATATTTAGCTCAAGATAATCACTCGGTGATTGTGTTGCACTTATCAGACAAATAGCCCAGTACAATTCTATACACTTCACTGACTCATTTTCTATATTTTTTCCATTTGCAGATTCTATTCAGCTTGTATTGTTTCTCTGCGGCTGCCAATTCTTGCAACTGGAATTCGTACACTCGTTCATTAGGCTGAGTAACCTGGACAAATACAAACACGTCGTGTTGCACTAATAAGTTCCCAGATATTTGCTATTTATTCTTATTTACATTATTAAAATGAATGTAAATACATTCTACATATGCTTTTTTCTGTCCATTTTTCTCAGATGCGGCGATTATAAAACTAGAAAATATTTACTGGATAGAGACGGGATATGCCAAAATACCTGACTTTGGCATCTGCAAAGAAGTACGTTCTGGAATAGAATTCAGAGGGCAGAGGACTGAATGTGAATGACCAATCTCTGTTGGCTCATAGAATATACAATCAACACCCACAATAATAATTGGATATACGAACATAACTTACCTCCACTTTAACTAATAACGTAACAATCATTACTCTTCTCATTTCTGCTTACAGGAATGAGATTTTCGGACACTAACCAAAACTCAATAGTTGGAAACTGCATTTATATGCGCACCCGAAACAATCCTACTCATACACCTCACCTACTATACGAGATCCAGTCGACTTGAAACCACCAACACAAAACACCAACTAACGGTGGGCACTGGGGTGGCCATTTTATAAAATCGTCGTCGGCAAGGTAGTGCCCCTCTGATAATCAGGACTAAACAAAGACTGTGGTCC
>NW_024467180.1:7500-11772 GCF_017654675.1 Xenopus laevis | reverse complement strand
GTCAAATAGTATTTATGCAACTTTTCAAAATGGACCAGCACTCCAGTTTGTTCAATCAAACGTGAATATTATTGAATAGTCACTCTCGTGTCCAACGTTTCGGCCCACATCTGGGCCTTTATCAAGGATGTGTGAGAGTGATAGTGAAAACATTTAAATACTTAAAATGTGGGCGTGTACATGACATCATTACCAATCAAATTAGTGCAAGTTCGTGAATGTGATTACATATTCTTTCTGTGTTTTTCCACTCTATGTCCTTCTCGGATTGTGCCACAAGATGTCGCTATTTTCAATCATTTTCATGTGTTATACAGTTTCGTGTTAAACAAATTATATAAAGTATATAAAGTATATAAAATGTATAAAGTGTACATCTCGTGATTGTGAATACAATATACATGGCAATAAAAAGGTTAAAAAATAAAGCATCTTACAGGTATCTTGATAATCTGCTTGTTATGTCCCAATACAGCCAAAAAATTAAAGTCCAATCTAGAGAAAAGGAAATCATATTTATGTTATTATATACATTGTTACCATCTTCAATAAACTATGGTTGCAAACTCATCTCTGCCTTTGTCTTATTTTGCTACTTTATATGTCACTGTCTATCCGGGACTGTGGGAGATTCCAATCAATCTAGGAAACAATCGAGATTTAACTGCCCATTTAACCCTTTGGTGTCACGCAATCCAACTGATGGATCCAGAAGGCTTCTCTTCTGAGTAGCTCCTTACCATAATCTCCCCCTCTCGATCTTTTTAGTATTTGTTCAATAGGCATGCACTTAAGGTTGCGGCACTATGCCCTGCCTCCGCCCAGTGTTTAGCCACTGGTTGCTGGGAGATATCCTGCTTTTGTCTTCTCTTCCTTCTCTGCTGTCAAGGATCTAGGGCTGCTCGGTATGCTTGCTCTATGCATAGCAATACGTCCCTCAATTGCCTGACCGTTTTGCCACAATACACCATACCACAGGGGCACTTGATTATATATACCACCATCTGTGACTCACATGTCATCCTTTGCTTTATGGCGTATTTCTTACCTGTTCTTGGGTGTGTAAAGTGTTGCCCCTGTATTAGGGTTCCACATGTCACACAACCAGTGCACTTATATACCCCTGGTCTTTCTGACAGAAAGTGTTGCACCCTAGATTTTTGGTATTTGTCCATAGGGTCAGAGGGGCTCAGAGTCTCCTTCAAATTGTTGCCCCTTTTGTAGCTAAATTTGGGTCTCACGGGTAAGTTTTTGGAAATTGTTTCATCTGAGGCTACTATTGGCCAATGCTTCGCTACACTCTTTTTAACTAATGTACTGTTTGCGTCATATTGGCTGACATAGTAAAGGTCTTTTTTGTCTATTTTATTTTGATTTTTTCTGGGCCACTCTTTCAGAACCTCTTGGCGATCGAGTGAAAGCGCCAGCGCATTGTAATCTGTCAACAATTTCTCTGGGTAGCCCCTTTCCTTGAAACTTTTTTTGCATTTTCTCCAAGTCCCTCTCTCTTTTTTCTAACACACTGTCTATCCTTATCACTCCTAAGCATTTGCGACTTCGGAAGGGAGTCTAGTAGGTGCCTGGGGTGGTTACTGTGGTAATGCATTAAAGTGTTCCTGTCTGTAGGTTTGGTATAAATACATGTCTGCAGCGAATTTCCTTCTTTGTATACCTCCACATCTAAGAAATGCATACATTGCTGGTCATATTGCATGGTAAATCTCACAGGGCTCTCCAAACTGTTTAATTGTTTCACCATTGCTTCTAGGTCCCCAATGGGTCCTAACCATATGAAAAACAGATCATCGATGTACCTCCTATAGAAGGCACCATGTTGTCTGTATAGGGGATGGTTCAATATCTGTTCTTTTTCAAATTTGTGCATGTATGCATTTGCATAGGCTGGGGCCACTTTGGACCCCATCGCTGTCCCTGTCCCCTGTACATAAAAAATCATTTTTCGAACTTAAAATAATTCTTGTATAACACAAATTGCAATAGTGCCAACAAAAATTCAATTGGAGGCCCCTTGTTACAATACATTTTCAGTGATCAGTTCTCGTACTGCCTCAACACCTGGCATCATGTGGGATGGCACGTGTAGAGGGCTTTGTACGTCCATTGTCACTAGTGTCATGTGTGCAGTCTCGGAGATGAATACTCTGTATAACCTGCAAAAAATCAGTAGTATCTTTCACATTAACCATAAACACTTGGATGCACGGTTGCAGTATATCGTCCAAATACTCCGCTATGCCTTCGTTTAGTGATCCTCTGGAGGAGATTATGGGTCGCCCAGGTGGTCTCTGTGCATTCTTGTGGATCTTAGGTATGTATATATAACTGGCCCGAAATTGGACATGCCGGTAGAAAATAATTATACATATCGTCTGTGATCCATCCATTATTTACAGCTATCCTCAAAATGCTGCCTAGTTCCCCTTTAAATTTGTCCGTGGGGTCAAAGATACCTGTAAGATGCTTTATTTTTTAACCTTTTTTTTGCCATGTATATTGTATTCACAATCACGAGATGTACACTTTATACATTTTATATACTTTATATACTTTATATAATTTGTTTAACACGAAACTGTATAACCACATGAAAATGATTGAAAAATAGCGACATCTTGTGGCACAATCCGAGAAGGACATAGAGTGGAAAAACACAGAAAGAATATGTAATCACATTCACGAACTTGCACTAATTTGATTGGTAATGATGTCATGTACACGCCCACATTTTAAGTATTTAAATGTTTTCACTATCACTCTCACACATCCTTGATAAAGGCCCAGATGTGGGCCGAAACGTTGGACACGAGAGTGACTATTCAAATAAATATTCACGTTTGATTGAACAAACTGGAGTGCTGGTCCATTTTGAAAAGTTGCATAATACTATTTGACCGAGCACCCACTACGAACTGAGAGGGTTAAAGTGCAGGTACTTTCTGAACTTATACATATTGGGGAGATTCCTCATTTTTGTACCATTGCACCCCCTATCCAATATATCGAGACTTAAGACCCAATTACAAAGGGCATGGATGACAACAACCCCAAACCAGCTTGTACACAAGGGGAGAATTTCACAAAGGAACAAATCGAGAGGATACTGTTCACTGAAACCTATGAAGAAGCGTTTGGCAAATTGGGGCCTAAGGAAACATACCACGAGCTGCTACGCCTCAAGAGAAAGGAGACAGAACTCCATCTACACGGAGTTTCCCTTTCCGACTATTACAGAGAGAGCAGAGTACCCAGAGGGTTCAGGATTAATAATACACCGACCTTAGGGCGGAACAACCCTGACTTCTGCAGGCGTTGGTGCCAAGTGTTGGACAGATGCTCACTGGATTTGATGCTGCTTGTAATAGAGGAAGCAGGTCGCGAACTTAGACTGACCCGAAGTGACCTCGCAAGCTTTGAGAGCGCTCATCTGAAGACTCTACAGAGCGACAAAGAAACAGACTGGCTGGGACGATTGGAGGAACAGATCAGCAGACACAGATCGGAGCTCCTAGCGTTCAAAAGTGCCAAGCGGTTACGAGTCATACAGGATTACAAAGAGAACTCGCTACACCGCTGGCAGCAAGGAGCGGAGCCACGGCGACGCAGAGGAGAATGGAGAACACGGAGATCTCCAGCACGATCGGTAACCAGCGCAGCCTCAGACAGCGAGGGAGAACCGAGCGCAAGAGGATCGCCAAACGTCCAGGCTCCTTTTTTAGGAGAGCGCCAGGGCAACGCCAGGGACCCAGGAAAGCCACCCGCCGTGGGGGTCGGAAGCACCCAAGCAGAAGCGCAACCTCAGCGGCAACGAATGCCGACAAGGAGAAAGACCTAATATTCAACCTATCCTCTTACCAGCTTACCGATGCGGATACCAGACTGTTGCAAAAGGGATTAGGATTCGTCCCAATGGTGAGTGGAAATACGTTTGCACATACTGTTGATAACTATAAGTTTTCTCGCCAGCTAAGAGAGAACGATTTTGTAATGCAGCCCCCCCACTACAATGCCCCAAGAATGGAGGGATAACCAGCGATAATAGAGATGTGGACCCTGTGGATATAGGATCCCCTCAGCTGGAAATGTTTAATGGGAACAGCTTAGCTGCAGAAGGGGAAAGGCCACGCATCCTAGGTAAATTTAAACCAAAGAGCAAATATGACCCTGTAAGCGTAAATCCATCCATCAGGACATTTAACCGCATGTTGGATATAGATATGTCTGCTTACCAAAAGTATAAGCATAAATGGAGAG
>NW_024467179.1:0-12780 GCF_017654675.1 Xenopus laevis | reverse complement strand
TTGAGTCACAAGCTGAGGTCAACAGAAGTCAGCAAAGTACCCAAGTCAAAATTGACAACATTGAGTCACATTGAGTCACAGGAAGTCACAAAAAGTAACATTGAGTCCATGGAGGTCACAGGTTGAGTCGCACATTGAGTCACATTGAGTCAGACAATTGAGTCACAGTGGAGTCACATTGAGTCACATTGAGTCAATTATTCACAGAAGTCACAAAAGTCACATTGAGTCAAATTGAGTCACATGGGAGTCACATTGAGTCAGCATTGGAGTCACATTGAGTCCATTGAATACAAAAGTCACATTGAGTCACATTGAGTCACATTGAGTCACATTGAGTCACATTGAGTCACATAAGTCACAATGAGTCAATTGAGTCAATTGGAGGTCCAAAGTCAGCAAAAGTCCAAAACTCCCATTGAGTCAAATTGAGTCACATTGGAGTACAAAAGTCACAAACTACCATTGCGTCAATTGAGTCACAAAGTCACATTAAGTCAATTGAGTCACGAGAAGTCACATGAGTCACATTTGAAAGTCACATTGAGTCACATTGAGTCAGCATTGCGTCACAGGTCACATTGAAGTCACATTGAGTTCACATTGAGTCACATTTGAGTCCTTGCGTCACATTGAGTCACATTGAGTCACATTGAGTCACATTGAAGTCACATTGAGTCACAAAAGTCCATTGAGTCACAATGAGTCACATTGAGTCCATTGAGTCACATTGAGACCATTGATCCATTGAGTCACATTGAGTCAAATCACTTGAGTCAAAAAAGTCACAATGAGTCACATTGATCACATTGAGTCCATGAGTCACTTGCAGTCCACATGAGTCACATTGAGTCACATTGAGTCACATTGAGTCACATTGAGTCACATTGAGTCACATTGAGTCACAGGAGTCTCAAAAGTCAAATTGAGTCAAATTGAGTCACATTGAGTCCTCAAAATTGAGTCACATTGAGTCACATTGAGTCACATTGAGTCACATTGAGTCACAAAAATCACAAAAATCAAAATAATCACAAAAATCACAAAAATCACAAAACTCACTTTGAGTAAAATTGAGTCACATTGAGACATATTGAGTCACATTTTAGCACATTGAGTCACAAAACTCACATTGAGTCACAGAAGTCACAAAAGTCACAATGAGTCACATTGAGTCACATTGAGTCACATTGAGTCACATTGAGTCACACTGAGTCACATTGAGTCAAATTGAGTCACATTGAGTCAAATTGAGTCACATTGAGTCAAATTGAGTACATTGAGTCACATTATGTCACAGAAGTCACAATGTTCAAATTGAGTCACATTGAGTCACATTATGTCACAGAAGTCACAAAAGTCAAATTGAGTCACATTGAGTCACATTGAGTCACATTGAGTCACATTGAGTCACATTGAGTCACATTGAGTCACATTGAGTCACATTGAGTCACAAAAGTCAACATTAAGTCAAATTGAGTCACAAAAGTCACATTGAGTCACATTGAGTCACATTGAGTCACATTGAGTCACATTGAGTCACATTGAGTCACATTGAGTCACATTGAGTCACAAAAGTAACATTGAGTCACATTGAGTCACATTGAGTCACTGAGTCACATTGAGTCACATTGAGTCACATTGAGTCACAAAAGTCACATTAAGTCATATTGAGTCACAGAAGTCACAAAAGTCACATTGAGTCAAATTGAGTACTATTGAGTCACATTGAGTCACATAGAGTACATTGGTCACATCGAGTCACATATCGGAGTCACATCGAGTCACATCGAGTCACAAAAGTCAGATTGAGTCACATTGAGTCACATTGAGTCACATTGAGTCACAAAAGTCACATTGAGTCACACTGAGTCACAAAAGTTACATTGAGTCACAGAAGTCACAAAAGTAACATTGAGTCAAATTGAGTCAAATTGAGTCACATTGAGTCACATTGAGTCACAGAAGTCACAAACGTAACATTGAGTCAAATTGAGTCACATTGAGTCACATTGAGTCACAAAAGTCACAAAACTCCCATTGAGTCAAATTGAGTCACATTGAGTCACAAAAGTCACAAAACTCCCATTGAGTCAAACTGAGTCACATTGAGTCACAAAAGTCACATTAAAGTCAAATTGAGTCACAGAATCACATTGAGTCACATTGATTCACATTGAGTCACATTGAGTCACATTGAGTCACATTGAGTCACATTGAGTCACATTGAGTCACATTGAAGTCACATTGAGTCACATAAGTCACATTGAGTCACATTGAGTACATTGAGTCACATTGAGTCACAAAGGTCACATTGAGTCACAAAAGTCACATTGAGTCACATTGAGTCACATTGAGTCACATTGAGTCACATTGAGTCACATTGATTCACATTGAGTCACATTGAGTCACATTGAGTCACAAAAGTCACATTAAAGTCAAATTGAGTCACAAAATCACATTGAAGTCAATTGAGTCCACATTGAGTCCACATTGCGTCACAAAGTCACATAAAGATCAAATTGAGTCACCAAAAGTCACAAATTGAGCTCACATTAGTCACATTGGAGTCACATTCGAGTCACCATGTGAGTCACAGTGTATCAGAAAATTGAGTCACATTGAGTCACATTGAGTCACATTGAGTCACAAAAGTCACAAAACTCCCATTGAGTCAAATTGAGTCACATTGAGTCACAAAAGTCACATTAAAGTTAAATTGAGACATAGAATTCACATTGAGTCACATTGAGTTACATTGAGTCACATTGAGTCACATTGAGTCACATTGAGTCAAATTGAGTCACATTGAGTCACATTGAGTCACAGAAGTCACAAAAGTAACATTGAGTCAAATTGAGTCAAATTGAGTCACATTGAGTCACATTGAGTCACATTGAGTCACAGAAGTCACAAACGTAACATTGAGTCAAATTGAGTCACATTGAGTCACATTGAGTCACAAAGGTCACATTGAGTCACAAAAGTCACATTGAGTCACATTGAGTCACATTGAGTCACATTGAGTCACATTGAGTCACATTGAGTCACAAAGGTCACATTGAGTCACAAAAGTCACATTGAGTCACATTGAGTCACATTGAGTCACATTGAGTCACATTGAGCACAAAAGTCCATAAAGTCATTGAGTCACAAAGTCACATTGAGTCACATTGGTCACATTGAGTCACAAAAAGTCACATTAAGGTCAATTGAGTGCAAAAATCAATTGGATCACATTGAGTCAATTGAAGTCACATTGAGACAATGAGTCACATTGGAGTCACATGAAGTCACATTGAGTCCACATTGAGTCAGCATTGAGTCACATGAAATCACAAAGTCAACATTGAGTCACATTGAGTCACATTGAGTCAACTTGAGTCCACATTGAGTACATTGAGTCACATTGAGTACAGAACAGTCACATGGTCACATTGGAAGTCAATTTGAGTCACAAAAGTCACAAAAGTCAAAAACTCCCTTGAGCTCAAAATGGAGTACATTGAGTACAAAAGTCACAAAAACTCCATTGAGTCCAAATTGAGTCCACAAAAGTCACAACCTTAAATCAAATTGATCAACAAGAAGTCCACATTGAGTCACATTGAGTCACATTGAGTCACATTGAGTCCACAATTGAGTCACATTGAGTCACAGAAGCAATTGGTCACATTGAGTCACATTGATCACATTGAGTCCACAATTTGAAGTCACATTGAGTCACATTGAGTCACAAAACGTCACATTGAGTTCAACATTGAGTCACATTGAGTCACATGATCACATTGGAGTCACATTGAGTCAGCATTGAGTCAACATTGAGTCACATTGCGTCACATTGAGTCACAAAAGTCACATTAAATCAAATTGAGTCACAAAAGTCACAATTGGTCACATTGAGTCACATTGAGTCACATTGAGTCACATGAGTCACATTGAGTCACAAAGTCAGCAAATTAAAGTCAAATTGAGTCACAGAAGTCCATTGAGCTCACAAAAGTCAATTGAGTCAACATTGATCACATTGAGTCACATTGGAGTCACAATTGAGTCACATGAGTCACATTGAGTACATTGAGTCAATTGAGTCACATTGAGTCACAAAAGTCACATTAAAGTCAAATTGAGTCCAACATTGAGTTCACATTGAGTCACATTGAGTCCATGTGAGTCACAAAAGTCACATTAAGTCAAATTGGGAGTCACAAAAGTCACATTGGAGTACGAATGAGTCACATTGAGTCACATTGATCACATTGAGTCACATTGAGTCCACCCTTGGTCACATTGAGTCACATTGAGTCACATGAGTCAATTGAGTCCCATTGAGTCAACATGAGTCACAAAAGTAACATTGAAGTAAATGAGTCAAATTAGTCACATTGAGTCACATTGAGTCAGCATTGAGCTCACAGAACTCACAACGTAACATTGAAGTCAAATTGAGTCAATTGAGTCACATTGAGTCACCAAAAGTCACAAATTTCCCATTGAGTCAAATTGATCACATTGAGTCACAAAAGTCCAGAAACTCCATTGAGTAAACTGAGCTCACAATTGAGTCACAAAGTCACATTAAGTCCAAATTGAGTCACAGAAGTCACATTGAGTCAATTGAGTCACATTGAGGTCACATTGAGTCACATTGAGTCAATTGAGTCACATTGAGTCCACATTGAAGTTCACATAAGTCCATTGAGTACATTGAGTTCATTGAGTCACATTGAGTCACATTGAGTCACATTGAGTCACATTGAGTCACAAAGGTCACATTGAAGTCACAAAGTCCAGCATTGAGTCACATTGAGTCCCATTGAGTCACATTGATCACATGAGTCACATTGAGCACAAGTCACATTAAAGTCAAATTGAGTCACAAGTCACATTGAGTCACATTGAGCACATTGAGTCACACAACAGTCACATAAACGTCAAATTGAGCAAGAATTCACATTGAAGTACATTGAGTCACATTGAGTCACATTAGTCACATTGAGTCAGCTTGAGTCACGAGAAGTCACATTGAGTACATTGAGTCATTGAGTCACATTGAGTCACATTGAGTCACATTGAGGTCACATTGAGTCACAAAAGTCACATTGAGTCAATTGAGTCACATTGAGTCACATTGAGTCACATTGAGTCACATTGAGTCACATTGAGTCACATTGAGTACATTGAGTCACATTGAGTCACAAAGTCAAACATTAAAATTCAAATTGAGTCACAAAGTCACATTGAGTCCCATTGAGTCAACATTGAGTCACATTGAAGTCACATTGAGTCACATTGAGTCAAAAAGTCACATTAAAGTCAAATTGAGTCACATTGAGTCACATTGAGTCCATTGAGTCACATTGAGTCACATTGAGTCAATTGAGTACATTGAGTCACATTGAGTCACATTGAGTTCAAATTGAAGTCAACAAAGTCACTTAAAATCAATTGAGTCACAAAAGTCAGCATTGAGTCACATTGAGTCACATTGAGTACATTGAGTCCAGTTGAGTCACAAAAGTCACATTAAGTCAAATGATCCTTGAGTCACATTGAGTCCCACATTGAGTCACATTGAGTTCACAATTGAGTCCACATTGAGTCCCATTGAGTTCACATTGAAGTCACATTGGAGCTCACATGAGTCACATTGAGTCACAAAAGTCACATGAAGTCACATGAGTCACATTGAGTCACAAAAGTCACACAGTCACAAAACTCCCATTGAGTCAAATTGAGTCAATTGATCACAAAAGTCACAAAACCTCCCTTGAGTCAAATTGAGTCACAAAGTCACATTAAAGTCAATTGATCAGAAGTCACACATGCAGTCAGCATTGAGTCACAAAAGGTCACATTGAGTCACAAAGTCACATTGAGTCATTGAGTCACATTGAGTCACATGTGAGTCAACATTGGTCACATTGAGTCACTTGAGTCACAAAATTCACTTAAAGTAAATTGAGTCACATTGGAGTACTTGAGTTCACATTGAGTCACATTGATCACATTGAGTCACATTGAAGTCACTTGAGTCCACATGAGTCCACAGAATCACAAAAAGTAAATGAGTCAAAATTGAGTCAAATTGAGTCACATTGAGTCACATTGGAGTCCATTGAAGTCATCAGAAGTCAAAGTAACATTGAGTCAATTGAGTCATATTGAGTCACATTGAGTACAAAGTCACAAAACTCCCATTGAGTCAAAAATTGATCACATTGATCACAAAAGTCACAAAATCCATTGGTCAAACTGAGTCACATTGCGTCACAAAAGTCGCTTAAAGTCAAATTGAGTCACAGAAGTAATTGAGTCAGCATTGATTCACAATTGAAGTCACATGAGTCACATTGAAGTCAAATGAGTCCATAAGTCACATTGCGTTCCATTGAGTCAATTGAGTCACATTGAGTCAACATTGAGTCCACATGAGGTCACATTGAGTCAGCAAAGGTCACATTGATCACATTGAAGTCACATTGAGTCCATTGAGTCACATTGAGTCCATTGAGTCACATTGAGTCAATGAGTCACATTGAGTCACAAAAGTCCATAGTCAAATTGAGTCACAAAAGTCACAATTGAGTCACATCTTGAGTCACATTGAGTCACATTGAGTCACAAAAAGTCACATTAAAGTCAAATTGAGTCACACGTCACATTGAGTCACATTGAGTCAATTGAGTCAATTGGGGGAAAAAAAAGGTCCAACATGATCACATTGAGTCACATTGGAGTCACATTGAGTCACAATTGAATCACAAAAGTCACATTGAGTCACATTGAGTCAGATTGAGTCACATTGAAGTCCATGGAGTCCACAAACGTACAAGATGAGTCACTTGAGTCACATTGATCACAAAAGTCACAAAAAGTCACAAAAACTCCATTGAGTCAAATGAACGTCACATTGAGTCACAAAAGTCACAAAACTATCCATTGAGTCAAATTGAAGTCACTAAAAGTCACATTAAAGTCAAATTGAGTCACAGAAGTCACATTGAAGTCACATTGAGTCACATTGAGTACTTGAGTCACTTGAGTCACAGGTCAACATTGGTCACATTGAAGTCACATTGAGTCACATGGTCCACATTGGGAGTCACATTGAGTCACATTGAGTCACATTGAGTCACATTGAGTCACATTGAGTCACAAAAGTCACATTGAGTCACAATGAGTCACATTGAGTCACATTGAGTCACATTGAGACACATTGAGTCACATTGAGTCACATTGAGTCACAAAAGTCACATTGAGTCACAAAAGTCACAATGAGTCACATTGAGTCACATTGAGTCACATTGAGTCACATTGAGTCACATTGAGTCACATTGAGTCACATTGAGTCACATTGAGTCCACAGGATCTCGCAAAAGTCAATTGAGTCAAATTGAGTACATATGAGTCCTATTGAGTCACATTGATCACATTGAGTCACATTGAGTACATGTAAGTCACAAAAAATCACACAAATCAAAAATCAACCAAAAATCAAAAAAATCACAAAATCAAAAACTCATTTGAGTAAAATTGAGTCACATTGGAGCACTATTGAGTCACATTTAGTCACATTGAGTACAAAACTCACATTGAGTAAAGAAAAGTCACAAAAGTCACAATGAGTCACATTGAGTACATTGAGTCACATTGAGTCACATTGCAGTCCACTGAGTCCTTGAGTCAAAATTGAGTCACATTAGTCATTGAGTCACATTGAGTCCAAATTGGAGTCACTTGGAGTCACATTATGTACAGAAGATCACAAATGTCCAAATGAAGTCAACATTGAGTCACATTTATGTCACAGAAGTCACAAAGTCAAATTGAGTCACATTGAGTCAATTGGAGTCACATTGAGTCAGCATGAGTCACATTGAGTCACATTGATCACCATTGATCACATTGAGTCACATTGAGTACAGCAAGTTCACAATGTCAAATTGAGTCATCATTGAGTCAATTGAGTCAATTGAAGTCACATTGAGTCACATTGAGTCACATTGAGTCACATTGAGTCACATTGAGTCACATTGAGTCACATTGAGTCACAAAAGTAACATTGAGTCACATTGAGTCACATTGAGTCACTGAGTCACATTGAGTCACATTGAGTCACATTGAGTCACATTGAGTCACAAAAGTCACATTAAGTCATATTGAGTCACAGAAGTCACAAAAGTCACATTGAGTCAAATTGAGTACTATTGAGTCACATTGAGTCACATAGAGTCACATTGAGTCACATCGAGTCACATCGAGTCACATCGAGTCACATCGAGTCACAAAAGTCAGATTGAGTCACATTGAGTCACATTGAGTCACATTGAGTCACAAAAGTCACATTGAGTCACACTGAGTCACAAAAGTTACATTGAGTCACAGAAGTCACAAAAGTAACATTGAGTCAAATTGAGTCAAATTGAGTCACATTGAGTCACATTGAGTCCCATTGAGTCACAGAAGTCACAAACGTAACATTGAGTCAAATTGAGTCACATTGAGTCACATTGAGTCACAAAGTCCACAAACTCATTGAGTCAAAATTGAGTCACTTGAGTCACAAAAGTCACAAAAACTCCCAATTGAGTCAAACTGAGTCACTTGAGTCACACAAGTACATTAAAAGTCAAATTGAGTCACAGAAGTCACATTGGTCACATTGATACATTGAGTCACTTGAGTCACATTGGATGTACATTAGTACATGAGTCACATTGAGTCACATTGAGTCACATTGAGTCACATAAGTCACATTGAGTCACATTGAGTCACATTGAGTCACATTGAGTCACAAAGGTCACATTGAGTCACAAAAGTCACATTGAGTCACATTGAGTCACATTGAGTCACATTGAGTCACATTGAGTCACATTGATTCACATTGAGTCACATTGAGTCACATTGAGTCACAAAAGTCACATTAAAGTCAAATTTGAGTCACAAAAGTCACATTGAGTCACATTGAGTCACATTGTCACATTGAGTCACAAAAGTCACATTAAAGTAAATTGAGTCACAAAAGTCACATTGAGTCACATTGAGTCACATTGAGTCACATTGAGTCACATTGAGTCACATTGAGTCACATTGAGTCACATTGAGTCACATTGAGTCACAAAAGTCACAAAACTCCCATTGAGTCAAATTGAGTCACATTGAGTCACAAAAGTCACATTAAAGTTAAATTGAGACATAGAATTCACATTGAGTCACATTGAGTTACATTGATCCCACATTGAAGTCACATTGAGTACATTGATCAAATTGAGTCAACATTGAGTCACATTGAGTGAAACAGAAGTACAAGTAACATTGAGTCAAATTGAGTCAAATTGGTCACATTGAGTCACATTGAGTCACATTGATCACAGAGTCACAACGTAACATTGAGTCAAATTGAGTCCACATGAAGTCACATTGATCAAAAGGTCACATTGAGTCACAAAAGTCACATTGAGCTCACTGAGTCATTGAGTCAACATTGGAGTCCACATTGAGCACATTGGTCACAAAGGTCACATTGAAGTCAGCAAAAGTCACATTGAGTCACATTGAGTCACATTGAGTCCATTGATCACACTTTGAGTCCATTGAGCACAAAGTCACATAAAGTCAAATTGAGTCACAAAGTCAATTGAGTCACTTGAGTCACATTTGGTCACAAAAGTCAACATAAATCAAATTGAGTACAAAAGTCACATTTGAGTCAGCATTGAAGTCACATTGAAGTACATTGAGACACATTGGTCACTTGAGTCACATTGATCACCATTGAGTCAATTGAGTCACATTGAGTCACATTGATACAAAAAGTCACATTGAGTCACATGATCAATTGAGTCACATGAGTCACATTGAGTCACATTGATCACATTGAGCTCACAAAGTCCAATGGAGTCACATTGAGTCACATTGAGTCACAAAAGTCAACAAAAGTCACAAAACTCCCATTGAGCTCCCAAATGAGTCACATTGGTCACAAAAGTCACAAATCCATTGAGTCAAATTGAGTCACAAAGTCACTATTAAAGTCAATTGAGTCAACAGAAGTCAACATTGGAGTCACATTGAAGTCACATTGGAGTCACATTGAGTCACATTGTCACATTGAGTCCACAAGAAGTCACATTGAGTCACATTGAGTCACAATTGAGTCACATTGAGTCACATGAGTAATTGATCCACATTGAGTCAACAAAGTCACATTGAGGTCCATTGAGTCACATTGATCACATTGAGTCACATTGAGTCCATTGAGTCACATGAGCACATTGAGTCAAACATTAGGGTCAATTGAGTCACAAAATCACATTAAATTCAAATTGAGTCAACAAAGTCCAACATTGAGTCACATTGAGTCACATTGAGTCACAATTGAGTCACATTGAGTCACATTGAGTCACAAAAGTCACATAAGTCAAATTGAGTCCAACATGGAGGTCACATTGAGTCACATTGAGTCACATTGGATCACATTGAGCTCACATTGAGTCACATTGAGTCACATTGAGTCACATTGATCACAATTTGAAGTCACAAAAGTCACATTAAATTCAAATTGAGTCACAAAAGTCCATTGAGTCACATTGAGTCACATTGAGTCCAATTGAGTCCAATTGAGTCACAAAGTCACATTAAAGTCAAAATTGAGTTCACATTGAGTCACATTGAGTCACATTGAGTCACATTGAGTCACATTGAGTCACATTGAGTCACATTGAGTCACATTGAGTCACAGAAGTCACAAAAGTCACAATGAGTCACATTGAGTCACATTGAGTCACAAAAGTCACAAAAGTTCACAAAACTCCCCATTGAGAAATTGAGTCACATTGAGTCACAAAAGTCACAAAACTCCCATTGAGTCAAATTGAGTCACAAAAGTCACATTAAAGTCAAATTGAGTCACAGAAGTCACATTGAGTCACATTGAGTCAACAAGGTCACATTGAGTCACAAAAGTCACATTGAGTCACATTGAGTCACATTGAGTCACATTGAGTCACATTGAGTCACATTGAGTCACATTGAGTCACATTGAGTCACAAAGTCACATTAAAGTCAAATTGAGTCACATTGAGTCACACTTGAGTCACATTGAGTCACATTGAGTCACATTGAGTCACATTGAGTCACATTGAGTCACATTGAGTCACATTGAGTCACAGAATCACAAAAGGTAACATTGTCCATTGAGTCAAATTGAGTCACATTCGAGTCACTTGAGTCACATTGATCACAGAAGTCCAAACGTAACATTGAGTCATGAGTCATATTGATCACATTGAGTCACAAAAGTCACAAAACTCCATTGAGTCAAATTGAGTCACATTGAGTCACAAAGTCACAAAACTCCCATTGAGTCAAACTGAGTCACATTGAGTCACAAAAGTCACATTAAAGTCAAATTGAGTCACAGAAGTCACATTGAGTCACATTGAGTCACATTGAGTCACATTGAGTCACATTGAGTCACATTGAGTCACATAAGTCACATTGAGTCACATTGAGTCACATTGAGTCACATTGAGTCACATTGAGTCACATTGAGTCACATTGAGTCACAAAGGTCACATTGAGTCACATTGAGTCACATTGAGTCACATTGAGTCACATTGAGTCACATTGAGTCACATTGAGTCACATTGAGTCACATTGAGTCACATTGAGTCACAAAAGTCACATTAAAGTCAAATTGAGTCACAAAAGTCACATTGAGTCACATTGAGTCACTGAGTCACATTGAGTCAACAAAGTCACATTAAAGTCAAATTATCCAAAGTCAAACATGAGTCACATTGAGTCACATTGAGTCACATTGAGTCACATTGAGTCACATTGAGTCACATTGAGTCACATTGAGTCACATTGAATCACAAAAGTCACATTGAGTCACATTGAGTCACATTGAGTCACATTGAGTCACATTGAGTCACAAAAGTCACAATGAGTCACATTGAGTCACATTGAGTCACAAAGTCACAAAAGTCACAAAACTCCATTGAGTCAATTGAGTCACATGAGTCACAAAAGTCACAAAACTCCCATTGAGTCAAATTGAGTCACAAAAGTCACATTAAAGTCAAATTGAGTCACAGAAGTCACATTGAGTCACATTGAGTCACATTGAGTCACATTGAGTCACAAAAGTCACATTGAGTCACAAAAGTCACAATGAGTCACATTGAGTCACATGAGTCACATTGAGTCACATTGAGTCACATTGAGTCACATTGAGTCACATTTGAGGTCACATTGAATCCTTGAGTCACATTGAGTCACATTGGTCACAGGAGGTCTCAAAAGTCAAATTGGTCAAATTTGAGTCACATTGAGTCCTATGAGTCTACATTGAGTACATTTTTAGTCACATTGAGTCACATTGAGTCACAAAAATCACAAAAATCACAAAAATCACAAAAATCACAAAAATCACAAAACTCACTTTGAGTAAAATTGAGTCACATTGAGAATATTGAGTCACATTTAGTCACATTTTGAGTCACAAAACTCACATTGAGTCACATTGAGTCACAGAAGTCACAAAAGTCACAATGAGTCACATTGAGTCCAGTTGAGTCACATTGAGTCACATTGAGTCACACTGAGTCACATTGAGTCAAATTGAGTCACATTGAGTCAAATTGAGTCACATTGAGTCAAATTGAGTCACATTGAGTCACATTATGTCACAGAAGTCACAAATGTCAAATTGAGTCACATTGAAGTCAGCATTAGTCCACAGAAGTCAAAGTCAATTGATCACAATTGAGT
>NW_024467178.1:0-13289 GCF_017654675.1 Xenopus laevis | reverse complement strand
CCAGAAAACCTCTTTCCTCTGCAGAACGTGAGCAATGGCGAGTATGTTCAGTGGGTTACTGGTACTCCCAACTACTGAACGCATCGATTAAAACTGCGCAGCCAGCAGAAGTATACAGGCCTAAAGGCCAGCAGAAGTATACAGGCCTTTAAGCCAGATTGAGAAAGCAGCGCAAACTAAGCCACAGCATTACTAGTACACCAAAGCAGCGCTACAGTGCCAGTGACATCAAACCAGCTAGAGAATAATCATCAGTGCATTACCCTAGAGGACAGAATTTCAGAGATTCCATTGCCTCAGCCTAAAAGATTGCGCACCTGGAGCACAATGCATACAAGATATCCACTAAAATAAAAATCTGCTACGCAAAGAAAAGCCCATTAACTCAAGCTTCATCAAGTTTTGATGTACTCCCCTGAAAATACTGCGGCTTGGAAGTCCTCCTTCCTGAATGCAAAACCAGAAAGATTTGAACCTTTCAGCCTCAGAGCATGCTGGACCTGATGATAAAATGGCTAGGTACTGAGCGGCCGCGCCGAACATGCAAAAAGTATGCGCAGGGTGCATTTCAATTTAACCCTTCAACAGGACTTGATATGGCTTGGCCAGAGACTAGAGAAAAAATATGGCTCACCTGAAGTAATTTCAGCAAACCATTTACAAAAAAAGGTTAGAGGGCCTTCCCCAGCTGACCAACAAAGATACCAAAAAACTAGAACAATTGAGGAACCTTCTCCTGGAGATAGAGTGTGCTAAAGAAGAAGGATATCTGAAGTCTAAACCATACTTGGACAATGCTATTGGTCTTAATCCATAGTGGAGGAAAACTACCATACCACATGCAACCTAAAGTGGCATCTGTTGGAACTAAATATAAACAGAAACAGAAAAAGATTTCCCCCTTTCTTTGTGTTTTCCAGTTTGTGCAGCAGGCAAGCACAGATGAAGAACGACCCCAGCTTTGCCTTTTACCAGCAACAGTGATCAACCGCCTAAACCTGAAAAGGCCTTCCAGATACCACGGTAAGACCTCTGTGTCCACACACAAACATTCATCCCTACCGGAACCTCACACTCTCAAAACCTGCAGCAAGGAGGGCAGTATAGAGAGCCCTGATAGACAATGTCCAATTCACCGAAAGCCCCATCCTTTAAAAAGTGCAAAGGATTCAGAGGCAAACCTATTGGTGAAAGAATGTATTTTCTCAGACAGAACGCGCATCTGCTTCAAGTGCTGTGAATCCACCAAAACACATAGCCAGAGACTGTAAAAATATCAGTGAACTGCTCAGAATGTGGCAGCAGTGAGAAACACATTGCACCTTACACCCTGACTCACCTGCGCCACCAGCAGAGACTGTACAAGCAGAGACAGATCACGCAGGGAGCCTAGTGACAGCTCATCTCCTCCAGTAATGTCTAAGTGCACTAAATCTGTGGCGCAGGTAAGAGCTTTCGATCATGCTCTAAAATAAATGTTTAGTGACTGTTTCCCCTCTGGACAAAGAGAGCGAGCAGTGAAAATGTACGCAGTTCTCGATGAGCAAAGCAAACCGATCTCTTGCAAAGTCAGACTTTTTCAACATCCTTCAACATTAAAACTACTGTAGCTCCATACACTTTAAAGACTTGTGCAGGCGTTACAGAAACTGCAGGCAGAAGAGCCACAAACTTTATTGTTGAATCCTTTGACGAAAAACACAGCTCCCTTTACCCGCATTAATAGAATGTGACATCGTTACCAGATTGACAAGGAAGAAATCCCTTCTCCAGAAGTAGCTTATTACCATCTCCATCTCCGTTCAATTGCTAACCTCATACCAGCTATTGATCCTGAAGCCTCCATACTTTTACTCTTAGGAAGAGACATTTTACAAGCACACAAGGTGCATGAGAAAAATCAATGGTCCCTTTAATGCCCCTTATGCACAGAGACTTGAATTAGGATGGGTAATAGTAGGAAGAAGTTTGCCTGGATCTACACACCAGACTAATAGCGTCAGTACTTTAAGAACGTCTGTGTTACCGAATGGGCGTACCACCTCATTGAACCCATGTCAGAACAGGCTCATAGTCAAAGAAAGTTTTAATAACCTAACACATTTCAGTGACTCTTCCTTGTGCAACCAAGAAGACATCAGCTTCAATCCAGAGACTGATAAGCTGGGGACAACAGTGTTTCAAAAATCAAAAAGATGATGACAAGCAAGCTCTATCCATAGAAGATCAAGCATTTTCTTCAAATCATGGACAAAGACACCCATCAAGATGACAGCCACAGCTGGGTCGCTCCATTGCCTTTTCGTACACCCAGATGTAAATTGCCTTCCAACAGAGAGCAAGCCATGATACGTATCGCCTCTCTTCGCAGAACTCTGCATGGTAAGCCAAGAATGAAAAGAGACTTCACAGAATTCATTAGAAGATGCTGGACAATGACCATGCTGAGATTGCAAGACCACTGGAACAAGGAAAAGAAAAACACTGGTATCTGCCGATGTTTGGCGTTTACCATCCACACAAACCTGATCAAATAAGAGTTGTATTTGACTCCAGTGCAGAGTGTGAAGGTGTCTCTTTAAACAATGTACTGTTAAGTGGCCCTGACCTAAACAACACATTGTTAGGGTTCTCATACGCTTTAGGAAAGAACCTATTGCCTTTACAGCAGATGTGCAACAGATGTTTTACTGTTTCTTGGTGAGAGAAGACCACCGAGATTATTTACGTTTTCTGTGGTACAAGGACCATGACATAGACAAAGAAGTAGTTGAATACAGAATGAGGGTCCATGTCTTTGGAAACAGTCCCTCTCCTGCTGTTGCTATATACTGCATGCGTAAAGCAGCTCTGACAAGTGCAGAACAATTTGGACAAGATGCCAAACACTTTGTGTTGAGACACTTCTATGTAGACGATGGACTTGCATCTGCTAGCACCCCTGAGATAGCGATTGACATTCTAAACAAGACAAAACAGATGCTGGCAGAGTCTAATCTGAGACTTCATAAAATTGCATCAAATAGCACACAGGTCATGAATGCCTTTCCTGCTGATGACAGAGCTAAAGACCTCAAGGACCTTTGCCTGGTACAGACACCCTGCCCCTTCAGAAAAGTTTGGGACTGAGCTGGGACCTAGAAAGAGACTCTTTTGTTTTTCAGGTATCTTCAGAAGAAAAACCTTTCACTAGAAGAGGAATCTTGTCTACAGTGAACAGCCTTTACGATCCTCTCGGGTTTGTAGCACCTGTAACTATAAAAGGTAAGCCTTAGTACGTGAACTGTCATCTAAGAAATGCGATTGGGACGCATTACTCCCACAAGAAAAACTACATGAGTGGCTTTCAATGGAAGGAATCCTTGCAAGCTTTGGAACACTTAGAGATACCCAGGTGTTATGTGTCTATTCCCCTGTCAGCAGCAAGTAGAAAAGAACTGTATGTATTTGCAGATGCATCCAACACAGCGATAGGTGCTGTAGCCTACTTGAAAACAATGATGTTTGCAATGAGTGTTCGGTTGGATTTGTTATGGGGAAGTCTAAATTAAGCCCAAAAACCAGCCCACACAATTCTACGTCTAGAACTATGTGCTGCTGTTCTAGCAGTAGAGTTGTATGAGCTCATCAGAGATGAAATAGATATAGATTTAGATGCTGTGCGATTCTTTACAGATAGCAAAACTGTATTAGGATATATCTGCAACACCTCCAGAAGGTTTTTCCTGTATGTTGCCAACCGAGTGAATAGAATTAGGCAAGTAACCCACCCTGATCAGTGGATTTATGTGCCCACAGAACAAAATCCTGCAGACTATGCCTTAAGACCCACACAAACTGTTCATCTGCAGAATTCTATATGGTTCTCAGGCCCTTCCTTCCTCTACCACACAGACAGAGAGGAGTTAGGCAATTCAGCAGAAAAACACCCACTTATAGAGCCTGAAGCTGATCCTGAAATTAAACCTACAGTTGCAAGCTTCAACACCAAAGCTTCTGACACTTTCCTCCATTCACATATCTTTGAGAGATTTTCTAACTGGGTGTCACTGTGTAAGACTATTGCCAGACTTATCCATGTAGCTAAGAGTTTCCAGAAAGAGCCAAGCAAAGTACAATGTAGAGGTTGGAAATGTTTCCCAGAGAAAGTCAACTCAGAAGAGATCTCACAGTCAAAAGCTACAATAATCTCTTCTGTTCAGCACGAATATTTTAAAAAAGAGTATACCTGTTTAAGTGAGCATAAAGCACTTCCGAAACAAAGTCGGCTTAATAAACTTAGTCCTGTTATAGATAGAGATGGACTAATGAGAGTGGGCGGCCGATTGTCCTTTGCTGCACTGACTGATCAAGAGAAGCAGCCTGTCCTTATACCTCATGATCATCACATTGCCAAATTGATTGTGAAACATTATCACAATAAAGTGGCTCACCAAGGGCGTCACATAACAGAAGGTGCAATCAGAGCTGAAGGTTTCTGGATCCTTGGCGGCAAGCGTCTGATATCTGCAGTGATCTACAAGTGTGTCATCTGCCGCAAATTGAGAGGGAGATTAGAAAGTCAAAAGATGGCAGACTTGCCTGAAGACAGAGTGACTCCTGAACCACAATTTACTAGTGTAGGCATTGATGTTTTTGGTCCATGGTCAGTGGTGACCCACCGCACAAGAGGAGGTAGTGCTGACAACAAACGCTGGGCGGTTCTCTTTACATGTCTGTCAACAAGAGCTGTACACATTGAACTGATCGAAACTATGTCAGCTTCCAGCTTCATCAATTCCTTAAGAAGATTCTTCTCAATTGTGGCCCAGCAAAGTTGCTCCGCTCTGACAGGGGAACAAACTTTGTAGGAGCTTGTAAAGAATTAGACATTTGCATAGCTGATTCAGGAGTACAAGACTATCTCCAAAATAGAGGATGCACATGGGTTTTCAACCCTCCACATTCATCTCACATGGAGGTGCCTGGAAAGACTGATAGGTGTAGCCAGGCGTATTTTGGATGCGATGTTACTCCAAGATAAGTGTACGCGTCTCTGACCCATGAGACTTTGAGTACCTTTATGGCAGAAGTTATGGCCATTATGAACGCTAGACCTCTGGTACCAGTCTCTTCAGACCCCGATAACCCTATGTTCTTACTCCAGCAATGCTTCTGACTCAGAAAGTGAACTCTTTGTCAGCCCCTTCTGGTAATTTTGAAACCGCAGGACTTCATGTAAAACAATGGAAGCAAGTTCAAAATCTGGCTGACACTTTCTGGAAAAGATGGAAAAGAGAGTACTTGTCTAACTTACAAAGTCGTAGAAAGTGGACCCAAAATCGTCCAAACATCCAAGTGGGTGATGTTGTGTTAGTGAAAGACAGTCAAGAAAGCAGGAATGAATGGCCTGTGGGACTCATCATCAACACTCTTCCAAGTAGAGATGGAAGAGTCAGGAAAGTAGAAGTAAAGATTGTCAAACAAGGGACTGCCAAAACGTATATGAGGCCAGTTTCAGACATTGTTGTTCTTGTTTCTGATAATACTTGAATTGTATTCTGCATAGCAGTAAGTTATATAGTGACATATTGAAATATGACAGGCAGGGAGTGTGCTGTTTATACCTTATCTGATGGCATTGTAATGTTAGGTTGTATGCATTAGTATTGGTTTAGCTGTTATGTGCTGCCACCTAGTGGACCATTTTAGGATAGCTGCCCACATGTTAATTAGACTTGTCATTCAAGGTTAAGCCTTCCCACTAAAGTTCACAGGAAGTAGAGGAGTATCCATTTGAGCACACACAGACTGCTCACAAGCAGAGGGACTCCTTAGGATCTTTCACTTTTACACAGACCCCTGGTTACATAACCGTCTGTAAGTAAGATGATATGTTTCCTGTATGTGTTTACATGTGTGTATATGCTGTACAGGTTGTGATGCAATGTTATTATGTTTTACAGTTTTACAAAATAAATAAGAACCCATATAAGGATAAAGCATTCAAGTTTATTCAACTCACAGAGCATTCTGAGTATTCTTTGCTGAGTCTTATGTGGAGTGTGTTAAGCTGGCTGGTTAACCTATATTACGCAAAGGCACAGTATAGTGTGGAAACAGTACAATGTTGCATACCCAAATTAGATTCCGTCAGAATGTGTACTTTTCCAAAAACATATGGTTTTCTGGGGTGAACATATATTTTTGTACTTTTGCCCCTTGAAAAAATGCCTGTAAATATGCTGATGTTTTGAAGTATTTGGTATTCTAGAACTGATAACTCGTAAGGGGTGTCTTCATTCTGCGGCCCCCTAATACCCCACATACTTAGGTTGTACCTATGCATATTGGGCATCCAAACTGTTCAGTGGAACCCCAAGCTTTTCATATTAGGGTGTTTTATCTTGGCTATATAATGATATGTGGGAGATATGATGCTTCAGAGTTTGCAATATTGATGTGATTTTCGGCAATTCATAAAAATTGCGAAATGTAGGAAAGCTTTACGGCTTGGTACTTTTGGAGTAGAAAGATGTGCATACCCCATTATAGATTCCTCAGAATGTGTACTTTTCTCAAAAAACATATGTTTTCTGGGTGAACATACAGTTTTGTACTTTGCACCCTTGAAAAATGCTGTAAAATGTGCTTATTTTGCAGTATTTTTTGGAATATTATTCAAATTGCAGGTGAGTGATTGCTCACCAAAAATGAATTACACCTCAAAGGAGATGTTGATGATGAATATAATAGAATCTGTCACTTAAATTAAAGTGCACTTAAATATGAAGTGTGAGAGTTGTTTAACAGAAACCAAATCTGGGGATACTGACAAAGCAACCCATCTATTTGCCACTGTCAGCAAATTCACTCAAACCGGCCAGTGAACACTGCCTGGGTGTACTCTGCTCGGATGCGGGAACGCACCAGCACCCGGAACAAAGCCTCTACCGCGTAGAGGATTCCCACCTCCAAACATTGCATTCTAGACTTATGAAATGGCTAGTTTGGCTAAAGCTAGGAGCAAGTGAAGAGAAGGTCTTTCTCTCGATTGTCCCGGGATACTGGGCGTCCAAAAAATAAAAACGTGAGGCGGAAAAATGTAACCAGAACTGCAGATGAAGTTTCCTCAAAAAGAGCAAAAGACGGTTGCAGTCTAGCACACGAAAATAAGCATGAAACACAGACTCCTTTTGCCACAGAATGGGCAAAGCAGCTGTGGAGTCTGTAAAATGGACCAGGTACTCTCCTGTGCTCAAAGCCACACCATGGAGCACTCTCCCAACTCAAGTCTCCAGTGGGTCTCAGGCACCAGGCCTGGAATAAAGGGCTCCGCCACTGGGGTTTCTCACCCTCATTAAAAACACCCGCCTCCAGATGGTATCATAGCCGGGAGACAGAGCAAGAAAGTGCTACCAGTGTGGAGCATTGAGGCAGTACAATAGCTTCTTGTCATGTCATAAAAGCACGTCGAGGAAAAATTCTCCAAACTGGCTCAAGTTGGGCGGAGAAGGAGGTTGTTCAGGGGAATGACGGGTCTTGCGTGCTATTTTTATGGCCTGGAGGTGGAGAGTTCCAAGGTGGATGTGGCTTCTCCACCACGTAAAAACCCCATCAATAAATTGATGAGAGTCAGGAGAGAGGTTATTCTTGATCTCCTGGAGCAGAACGATGTGAACTCTAGTGGTAAGGTATCCCATGCGTGGCATAACTGCCCGAGCTTCCACCCAATCTGACCGTCTCGAAATCCAGGAAATCCCCAACTCTGGTTAGCTGAGCCCTGCAAAAGGCGGTGGACGATGCTGGTGCACTCCAACATCCTAGTCTTTAAAGATGGATTGTTAAAGTATGGGCTCAGTTAGAATTGTCCTCCCCCTGATGCCTCCCTTGCCTTAGCACAGTCACCATGCTCCAGGTCTTTAGAGTCTCTTGGTAATAAGCGGCAATGGTGAGAGGCTTCTTAAGAAATCCTTCAGTTCGATGACAAACAATTGCCGTCATACCCCATGTTGCGTACCTGATGATAAAAGCTGGATGCCTAGGGTACACCACTGTGGAGAAGGATCTGCATACAAGTATCTCTGTATCTGCTTGAGACGGAAAAGTATGTACTTGAGAGCGTATGCATACAACTCCCTGTCCCCCTCTCTCAAGGGTAGGCTTGAAACACCCGCAGAGACCCAGGCCTTCCCATCCAGAGAAAGTCCAGCAACCTTCTTCTGGATTTTAGCAATGAATTCTGGTTGGGCTAAAGACATGCTCAGCCTATACCAGAGTTGAGAGGCTACCAGTTGGTTAATCACCAAAGCCCTCCCCCTCATAGAAAGCATTTTAGCAAGACCCTCCACTTTCCCAGGCGGGTAAGAACATGCTCCTCAAGTTCAAAAAATTCTGTGGAACAGGACGCTCTTCAGCTGACAGACACCTAAATATTGATGACTTTTAGTCTCCCACGAGATGTCGTGAAAGCAGAAGGCAAAGAATCTACATGTAGAGGACCTTCCAGAAGGCCTGAGCTCTTGGTCCAGTTGATCCAGCTGATGAGGGCAGCAGCGTTAAACCTCTTGGCATTCTTGCTCGCTCAAGATCAACTAGGTCCTGGGCCACAAGATGACATCATCAGCATAATGCTGAAAAGAACTACCCTCATGTCAGGTTCCCTGAGCACCAGTCCTGTAAGCCTCTTCCTTAGTAGACCAGGAAGGGCTCAATGGCCAGTGCCATACAGCTGCCCCGACAAAGGACATCTTGTCGAACTCTCATTTGAAGCCAGAGTTTGCAGTCAGAGACCAGTTGATTTTAACTAGACACTCTGCAGAGTGTGTACCAAATGTTTTCAGATAGCTCACAAACTGTGGGCAAAGCTATAGGCTGCAGAGTGCCTAAAAGATATTGGTGATCTACTCTGTCAAAATGCCTTCTCTTGATCCAGGAGAGGAAAAAGCGAGAGATAGACCAGCCTTCGGGCAAAAATGTAGAAATCCCGAACCAGAAGACATGTCAAAAATTGTCCGGCCGGGGGACTGTATAGGACTGGTCAGGATGACCACCTCTCCAGCACAGACTTGAGCATTGAGTGATATAGCTTTGCTACCAAATTTATAGTCTGTGCTGAGCAATGAGACCGGTCGCCAATTCTTAATAAGGCGAGAGATCCCCCTTCTTAGGTAGCAGTGATAACACTGCTGACGACACAAAAGTGGCATTTCACCGGTTCTTGAGGCCTCATTAAGAACCCAATGGAAATCATGTCCCAGAGTATCCAGAAGAAACTGTGAAGAACTCTACAGTCAATCCATCCAGCCCTGGAATTTATTTATGGGGCATTAAGTGGAGTGCTTGAGAGAGTTCATTCAGAGTGATTGGTTTTTCCAACCTCTCTCTTCTCCCCTCGCTGACCCACTGGAAGCCCATTCCATAGCTCCCTGCAGGCATCTGGAAGAGATGGGATCCGGAGAAAAAAGGTTCGATAGAAGGACCTGGCTCTGTCCCGGTAGCCTCCGGATCTTCAAGGGGGGTGCCATCCTCTGCAAGAAGGCATGTTATTTGTTTTCGATTCCCCTTCTTCTTCTCCAGAGCATAGAAGAATCGTGAGCCCACGATCCATATCACAGAGTAACTGCAAGCGGCTTCGCCACATAAGCACCACGAGCCTTTCGCTGTTTCCATGTTACACAGAGTCTCTTCTTTTCTACAATTCATACTGCATGGCTTGGTCTTCAGAGCCTGACAGCCTTTGCTCAAGATCAAGCACCTCCCTATTCAGAGCTCAATCTCTGCGTTTTTCTGTCTGCTCAAACATTTGTATACTCTTGACACAAGAGCTTTAGGTGAACCTTGCCTACATCCAGCATTGACTCAGTGTGGCAAATTCATCCTGATAACCCTTCCAGTCTGTCCACATTTCCCAGACTGCCTTTGCAAAACCCTTCATCCTTAATAAGCTGTTATTAAAATGCCAATAGGCTTGCTTTGGCAGAGATGGTGCAACTGCCACTATCAAAGAAGCACAATTGTGGTCCGAGAAAGGCGCCAAGCTAATATTACTGGACCGAACTCGTGACATAATATGGCTTGATATATAAAGCCTATCAATCCGGGACTGAGACACACGGCCATTCTCACCCTAACATAGGTGAAAGCATCGGTTTCTGGATGTTGTTCTCTCCAGATGTCTAGCAAGGAGAAAACGGGCAATGATTCCCGCAAAGCTGACTCAGATGAATCCCTTTTCTGGGGGAACATTTCGGTCCCGAGCCTCAAGGTGTAATTGAAATCACCCCCTATAATCACGGCTTCATCTGAGTCAATTGTCTCCATATAGCTGAGTAAACTTTCAAAAAATACTTTCTCTCTGGTCCAGTAGTTGGGGCATACAAGTTTATCAGATTGTATGTTCCACTAGACTCCCGGACCCGGAGATGTAACAAACGGCCTGGGATGACAAATTAACACTCATTACCTCTGGCTGGAAGGATTCTGAGAACAAGGTCACCACCCCACATGACGTCCATGTGAGGTGATTAAAAAAGACTCTGCCTTCCATTCCAGATGCCAGGTCGCTTCAAGCTCCTGAGTGATATGTGTGCTGTATTGCATCAGCTATGCGTGATGTTGTCTACTGTTCTGTCCTGCTCACTGTCTGAAGTAAGATTGACAGGCAGGATAACCCTTCTTCAAGCACCACACTGTGTAAGTTGTTAACTTGTTTAATGGGTATTTTAAAGATGAAGGGTAAAACTGAAATACATACAAATAAAGAGGTATAAGTGGCTGGACTGGTGAAACGATATACATACAGTACACATGCATATACAGTACATTACACAGGTGTAATAAATCTGCTACCAAACAGAAACAAACCTCTCTTCTAAGATGCAAAAAGCTGAGTATATTAAGCAAAATAGAACTGTATACACTCACCAAAAATGCTGCATAGGGCCTGTTTAGCATGGAGAAAGCTGAAAGCACATGAGATGAACTGCACAGGCTGGAACACCTACTTCCTGTGACCTGGAGTTATGACTCAGAGGTCAATAACTAACTTTATTAAACAAATAACTAACACCAGGAAATATCTACAAGTGTCAGTAGATGCTGAAGACTGCTCATACCTGTAATCAAATGAAAAGACATATACCTGTCCTAACAGTACACTCCCCGCCTCGGTGTCTGTAAGATCACCACAATTATCTAGTCCAATCAGGAGCAGGTCTTCAGACTGAAGAAGAAGGATGAGCTCTGTCACTGGTCTGAAGAATAATGAAGAACTCCATCTCTGGCAATCTTTATTTCCAATTTGAAAATAGAGACAGTGGGGTTGAGCTGTGCACTCAGCTAGCCAAGTACACCAGGTCCGCCCCCCAGCAACCCCAGTTCAGGACGCCTGCTGTAAACCAGTATACTGACAATGCATTACTAAAATATAACGTTTATTATTTCAATAATATATAAGCGCATCATGCGCAAAACCCCAAAATACAACCCACCACCGCATTAACAAACTCACTGTATATATTTCACAGTGCTGGACATGTCATAAAACACACCATTAAAACACCGCAAAAGGTGGACAGATGGAGAGAGCTGAATTCAAGTAACAACGATTAGGCTAAGCATTGCCTTGCAAAATTGCTCCGGTAAGTAACAAGCCGTGTTAAATTGCCCCTCCCTTCCTCCCTTCCAATCCCATGGCTGGACGCCTGCCTGTCTACGTAGGAAGAGATAGGAGCTGCTCTCACCATCCTCCACCTATGCGCCTGCCCTATGCGTTTCCGATCACCGGCTTTCATCAGGGCATAAGTGAGTTGCGGTCGTGGAGTCGCAGTTTAAATACCGTCTTGCCGGTATCTCCGAGAGGAACTTCCGCTTGTGTGACGTCATAAGCGGAAGTGCGGTTCAGCTTGGTTGCGATCATACTGCGCATGCGCGTACCGCGCCTGTCACCTCTATTATCCACAATAAAGTGTAGATGCTACTGCCGCATGCGTGCTTGGTACAACTAACCCTAGAATTTACCAGGAGCATCCATTGGTCATACGGAGACTACTGCAGCTCAGGATATATATTTAAAAAGTAAATAAATCAATTAAACCACTGATATGCAAATGTCCAAAATATTACCCTATCAGTTAATATGATTAACTGTGAAGTTAAAATAAAGTCTAATTACTGTATATAAATCTATACGTGGGGAAATAAGGTAAGTCTATACGCACAGGAGCCATTCAATGAACAGCTTCACAAAAGTCACAAAAAGGTGAAAAAGTAAATCCTTCATTAAGACCGTTGGGGGATTACTATTCATAGCATAAATCTGGCCATTTTGAATAATACTCCGTTTTGTGATAAGTGTGCTCTATTTTTGACAAAATGTTCGCTGGAATTGATGGAGCTCATCAAATTAGAGGAGGAGTCCTTACTTAAAAGACCAACATAGAGGTGGAATCAAATCTGAAAGCCATAGATAAATACAGAGAGCATTGAACTGTTCCCCAATGGGAAAGTGACTTACAGACAAACATAGATAAAGTAGCAGGAGAGTTAAAACAGAGGAAGTGGATAAATACTGTAGAGATTAAGGCAGGATTTTGCTTTCTAAACAGTGTGTATAACATGGAATCACATACAACGAATAAACAGAAGGGGAATGAATCGCTCGGGTCAGATATTGTCAGTTCGGACAGTTGAAATGAGTGATACCTCAGCTTCATCAGTAGCCTCATCACTGAGGCCGCACGCATAGGCATAATGATTAAAATGATGTATAAATACAAATTATTTAAGGGTAGTAAACCAAATTATGCCCACCTACTATAACCCACGCTTTTATGAGGCCTCACCTTGGGAGGGCCCAAGCAGAGGCCGGGTTAAAGACAGACAAAGGTGGGGTTATTCGCACACCTGAACCAGATAGCAGAAGGTACGAGCTGATTCTTTACAATATCTCAACTTGATCTCCTAATGCACATTAAGTACACAACAAAATAAAGCGTTCAAAAAAATGGGATTGCTTTTGCTCCTACAAGTTTACTTTCAACAACACTGTTTAATCCTGGTGTCATTAGATTTACACTTATTCTGTGGAGAAGATCATTAAAATTGTTATTGATAAACATTTTAACAAACAATGATAAAAGTACGGAATGGTCAGTGGAGGAACAAAAGGCCTTAGGGGATCTCTGTTACCTTTTAGAGGACAATGATCAATACAGAAGTTGAAATTAAAGGTCCGTTCTCAACTGAAACCTAAAGTACATTCACTCCACCCTATTCGCTGTTGCCCCAAAATAGAGTGTCTACTTCTC
>NW_024467177.1:0-13316 GCF_017654675.1 Xenopus laevis | reverse complement strand
GGGGGTTATATATCTATTCCTGTCCTCTATAGACTGGGGGTTATATATCTATTCCTGTCTGTTATACACTGGGGGTTATATATCTGCTCCTTCTGGTATACACTGGGGGTTATATATCTGCTCCTGTCTGGTATACACTGGGGGTTATATATCTGCTCCTGTCTGGTATACACTGGGGGTTATATATCTACTCCTGTCTGTTATACACCGGGGGTTATATATCTACTCCTGTCTGGTATACACTGGGGGTTATATATCTGCTCCTGTCTGGGTATACACTGGGGTTATATATCTACTCCTGTCTGGTATACACTGGGGTTATATATCTGCTCCTGTCTGGTATACACTGGGGGTTATATATCTGCTCCTGCCCTGTATACACTGGGGGTTATATATCTACTCCTGTCTGGTATACACTGGGGGTTATATATCTACTCCTGTCTGTTATACACTGGGGATTATATATCTGCTCCTGTCTGGTATACACTGGGGGTTATATATCTGCTCCTGTCTGTTATACACTGGGGGTTATATATCTGCTCCTGTCTGTTATACACTGGGGATTATATATCTGCTCCTGTCTGGTATACACTGGGGATTATATATCTGCTCCTGTCTGTTATACACTGGGGATTATATATCTGCTCCTGTCTGGTATACACTGGGGGTTATATATCTGCTCCTGTCTGGTATACACTGGGGATTATATATCTGCTCCTGTCTGGTATACACTGGGGGTTATATATCTGCTCCTGTCTGGTATACACTGGGGGTTATATATCTACTCCTGTCTGTTATACACTGCGGGTTATATATCTGCTCCTGTCTGGTATACACTGGGGATTATATATCTGCTCCTGTCTGGTATACACTGGGGGTTATATATCTGCTCCTGTCTGGTATACACTGGGGGTTATATATCTGCTCCTGTCCTGTATTGTATGGGGGTTCTATATCTACTCCTGTCTGATATACACTGGGGGTTATATATCTACTCCTGTCTGGTATACACTGGGGGGTTATATAACTACTCCTGTCTGGTATACACTGGGGGTTCTATATCTACTCCTGTCTGGTATACACCGGGGTTATATATCTGCTCCTGTCTGGTATACGACTAGGGGTTCTATATCTGCTCCTGTCTGGTATACACTGGGAGTTCTATATCTGCTCCTGTCTGGTATACACACAAGGTAGTGATCATATTCATTACAGATACAGGGGTGGGGGGAGGGGGGTCTGGATTGTGTTTGAAATTATCTGTATCATCTGGTCTTTCCTGTATTGCCAGTACTGATCCATAACAGGTATTAGACTGGCATCACTATACACTGTACAGCTGGCATCCCTATGCACTGTACAACTGGCATCCCTATGCACTGTACAACTGGCATCCCTATACACTGTACAACTGGCATCCCTATACACTGTACAGCTGGCATCCCTATACACTGTACAACTGGCATCCCTATACACTGTACAACTGGCATCACTATGCACTGTACAACTGGCATCCCTATACACTGTACAACTGGCATCCCTATACACTGTACAGCTGGCATCCCTATACACTGTACAGCTGGCATCCCTATACACTGTACAACTGGCATCCCTATACACTGTACAACTGGCATCCCTATACACTGTACAACTGGCATCCCTATACACTGTACAGCTGGCATCCCTATACACTGTACAGCTGGCATCCCTATACACTGTACAGCTGGCATCCCTATACACAGTACAACTGGCATCCCTATACACTGTACAACTGGCATCCCTATACACTGTACAACTGGCATCACTATACACTGTACAACTGGCATCACTATACACTGTACAACTGGCATCCCTATACACTGTACAGCTGGCATCCCTATACACTGTACAGCTGGCATCACTATACACTGTACAGCTGGCATCACTATACACTGTACAGCTGGCATCCCTATGCACTGTGCAACTGGCATCCCTATACACTGTACAACTGGCACCCCTATGCACTGTACAGCTGGCATCCCTATGCACTGTACAACTGGCATCACTATACACTGTACAGCTGGCATCCCTATACACTGTACAGCTGGCATCCCTATGCACTGTACAGCTGGCATCCCTATGCACTGTACAGCTGGCATCCCTATGCACTGTACAACTGGCATCCCTATGCACTGTACAACTGGCATCCCTATGCACTGTACAACTGGCATCCCTATGCACTGTACAACTGGCATCCCTATGCACTGTACAACTGGCATCCCTATGCACTGTACAACTGGCATCCCTATACACTGTACAACTGGCATCCCTATGCACTGTACAGCTGGCATCCCTATGCACTGTACAGCTGGCATCCCTATGCACTGTACAGCTGGCATCACTATGCACTGTACAGCTGGCATCCCTATGCACTGTACAGCTGGCATCCCTATGCACTGTACAGCTGGCATCCCTATGCACTGTACAGCTGGCATCCCTATGCACTGTACAGCTGGCACCCCTATGCACTGTACAGCTGGCACCCCTATGCACTGTACAGCTGGCATCCCTATGCACTGTACAGCTGGCATCCCTATGCACTGTACAGCTGGCATCCCTATGCACTGTACAGCTGGCACCCCTATGCACTGTACAGCTGGCACCCCTATGCACTGTACAGCTGGCACCCCTATGCACTGTACAGCTGGCACCCCTATGCACTGTACAGCTGGCACCCCATGTCTGATCTGAGGAAGGTCGGATGTTTCAGCTCAGCCTGATGTTTCCCTTAAAGCCTGGCACTTAAATGTGGATTATGGGACAGTACCGGTGCCTCTCAGGAATGCCTGGCATTCTTCTCCGCTATTCTAAAGGTGGAGGAAAATGCCCCTATATTACACTCTGCAGGAATGTGCATAGAAAGGAATGGGGTAAACTGGAACCTGCCTCCTTAGCTAATGAGCCTCAGGGGATGCTGGGAATTGTAGTTTATTTTATTGATGAGAGGCGAGTTTCATTCTTTCCATTAGTTCTGTGACACCTGCAGACAAAGCTCTGGGCTGTTGCTTCTCGATCCCTTCAATTATAGCAGAGGATTGTGTGAGGGAAGAGCAAATATTTACCTTGGGAACAGGTTACACAAAGATCCACCCGGGGGAGAGTCTGAGGAGGAGAGGGGAGGGTTCCAGAGAGAGTCTGTGAGGTTAATAGCAGGTGCCTATAGTATGAAATACATGGGGTTGATCCTCCTTACACCCTACTCTCATTCCAGTTGAGGGAGGTAGGTCTTCCTTTTTGACCATGGGAAGGAGAGCAGCCCAGGAGCAGGAAGTACAGAGAATCACAGCTCTGTACCTGGGTAAGTACTGGGGGAGATTGGATTCACTTACCCAGGGGGAGGTTCCTGTCTGACCATGGGAAAGAGAACAGCCCAGGAGCAGGAAGTACAGAGAATCAGAGCTCTCTGTACCTGGGTAAGTACTGGGGAGATTGGATTCACTTACCCAGAGGGAGGTTCCTGTCTGACCATGGGAAAGAGAACAGCCCAGGAGCAGGAAGTACAGAGAATCAGAGCTCTGTACCTGGGTAAGTACTGGGGGAGATTGGATTCATTTACCCCTGGGGGAGGTTCCTGTCTGACCATGGGAAAGAGAGCAGCCCAGGAGCAGGAAGTACAGAGAGGGGCGGAGCTTTGTACCTGGGTGAATCCAGAGGGCATGAATCTGGGGGGGGGGGTGGGGTCACTAATATTTTATTCACTAATATTTTATTATGGAGAAGTTTCTTGTACAAAGCAGGACCTGGAAGTGTATCTTTATTGTGCAGTTGTTACGGGTGATTGGTTGGATCCCTCTGCACCTTACTTAACTCCCCCGGCTAAACAAGTGCCCCACTCCTTTCTCACGGGATCTGGGAATATCCTACATTCCTGTCCATCCATCACATGAGCTCACAGCAGTCACTCCTGCTCTTCCTAAATGTTATTGCCATTAACCCCTTCTCTTCCATGCTGCTTTAGTCACTCCTGTTCCCTTCTGTCCCAGGTGGGGAGATGAAGGGGATGTGCCGGTCCCACAATGAGGCCACCAAAGAGGGGCTAATGGACCAGTGCAAACACCAGCGTGGCCGGGGGGAGCCCAGGAGACACACCGTTACCAGTGGGGTAGATTACAGCTTGGTGAGTGAGACTGCTCCTCTCTATTGAGATCTGTCCTGTAATTGTCTTTTCTGCTCAGCCAAACAGAGGGGCCCCAGAGAGTGTTTCCTGAGCTCTGTGTATATATAAGAACCCCATTAGCATCTGATCAGGACCCCTTGTATTCAAATGCTTCATCATCCTGCATGACAAGCTTCCCATGGGTGGTCCCGAAGGGGGGGTGTCTAAGTCAAAACTGCAATACAAGAGACAAGACCACTGGAAAGTGTCATATTCTCCATGCTGCATTCCAAAAAAAACTTCCCCTAATATACAACGTGCAGTACCACTTCCCACCACTATAAGCCAACGGTGAGTTTTACCCATAAGGCTGCGATGGAACAGCGCTAGGACCTATTGATTTCATATATGGAAGATTCCTGTTATTGCTCTTTCGCTTCTGTTTATACTTATTAACTTAATAGCAATTCCTGAGCTGCTGACTTCCAAGTGTAGATACATTTAGGAAACTCCAAATGCTTCTGTGTCAATAATGTGTCAATAATGTAACCGAGCACAAGGAACTTGTATTAGAAAACTAGTAAGTGAGGTTGGACAGATATTTCCTCACTGGACTGGACCCCCCACAGCTCCATTGGCAACATAGGGGGGCAACTTGTAATGCAGATAAAGGGACAGTCCCTTGGTGGGCCTGAGATTTCTCTGTTTCCACAGCTGAAGAAGATGAAGGAGCTCGAGCAAGAGAAGGATTTCCTCCTGCAGGGGCTGGAGATGGTGGAAAGAGCACGAGACTGGTACCACCAGCAGATCCACATAGTCCAGGAGCAACAGAGGAACCTTGGCAAAACTCCAACAGTGAGTAACACAGGGGTATATAGACTTGGGGTGTGTGTAGTATCATAAATATATTATTATGTCTGTCCCATTAATTCTGTATACTCCCTATCAACCTATGGCCTTTTGTCTGTCCCTTCCCCTATCTACCTAAAGAGCTCCGGCTTACTCCCTCTGTGTATAAGGGAGGGAGAGAGGGAGGCTCAGGAGGGTGTGAGGTTCAGGAGGGAGAGAGGGAGAGAGGGTTAAGGATGGAGGGAGGGAGAGAGGTTCGGGAGGGAGAGAGGTTCGGGAGGGAGAGAGGTTCGGGAGAGAGGTTCGGGAGAGAGGTTCGGGAAAGAGGTTCAGGAGGGAGGGAGGCTCAGGAGGAAGAGCTGCTCAGGAGGGAGGGAGGTTGAGGAGGGAGAGTGGTTCAGGAGGGAGAGTGGTTCAGGAGGGAGAGTGGTTCAGGAGGGAGAGTGGTTCAGGAGGGAGAGTGGTTCAGGAGGGAGAGTGGTTCAGGAGGGAGGGAAGTTCAGTAGCGAGGTTCAGTAGGGAGAGAGGTTTGGGAGGGAGATAGGTTCAAGAGGGAGGTTCAGGACTGAGGTTCAGGAATGAGGGAGAAAGATTCGGGAGGGAGGTTCAGGAATGAGGAAGATAGGCTCGGGAGGGAGGGAGAGAGGTTTAGAAGGGAGGAATGTTCAGGAGGGAGAGAGGTATGGGAGGGAGAGTTTTGGGGAGGGTTAGAGGTTTGGGAGTTAGGGAGATTTATTATTTGGCACTAAGAGGCCATTACATTCTGTTCCAGGATTATATCTGTGATGGAAAGTCCAGTTCCCTAAACCAACAACTCCCTAAATTAATGGAGGTAAATCGCTGCCTGGGGGAATTGGTTGCCACTGGGAAGGTAAGTTTTCTTCTCCCCTCTTTACAACGTAACAAGAATAATCACATGTACCCAACCACATTTCAGCATTAAATTCCACTTACTGCAAAAACCCCCATTTTACGTTTTTCAGGGGACCAGGAAAAAAATATGTAAAATCCAGGAAATTGTAAAATCAGGGAAGTGTGTTAAAGTAATTTTTTCTTCAGGTACTGAAAAGATAAAAGCACAGGAGTGAGTTTTACTTTGAGATACAATAGGTTAAACATGGGGCACGTGTCAGTCACATACACAAGCTAAAGCAATAAGTGATTGGTGCAGGACTGTATATACATTGCAATTGACTATTTTCAGGCAAAATATACCTCTGCTTAGTATATTAAACCTCTTTATTTCACGAATAATAAAATTCATAAAGGGAAAAAAGCAGTTCTTGGGAACATCAGGACAAAATTTTCATGTAAAATCCAAAAAAATCAGGGAAATGCATTATAAATTGGTGGGACCACAAATAAAAAATGTAAAATGTGGGAAAACTTAAAATCAGGGGACTTAAAATCGAGATTTCCCTGTAATTCACTGTTCTTTACAAACTTTGCCTTTTGTATGGCTGTTCCAGTGTCCCCCCCAGCAATTCTATTATACGTCCCTATTAGTAGAGTTTCCAGCTGGGCGAGCTCTGTTCCCCATGTGACTCCACTTGTATCTATAGGTAATTCTGCTGTACATGTGTTTGTGTAAAGTAAATATTGTTCCTCTACTCCGCCCTCTCCTCTATTCAAACACATCCCTTGTGATTTCACTGCTTTCATTAGGTGACAGAATCCTTGTGGGGAACCTTTGCCACCAATAAAGCACCTTATCAGCACCCGGGGAGAGGCCTGTGTCTTCTCTCATTGGCTGCTTTGAGAGTGGAGAGCGTGCATATTATTATAATTATTATATACTGTACAGGTGCTTCAGGTTGGGCTCTGCTATGCCAGATCTCCCACAGTCCTTGTATCGACACTGGGCATCAGTTTTATATGGAACCCCCAAAGCCTTTATCTTTGGTTCCATTAGGGCAGTGATAAGCAACTGATGCCACTCCAGATACCTTAGCTGTACAGCTCCTACTCATGATGCATGCTGGGAGTTGTAGTCTAACATTATCTGCTTTATGGCAAACACCAGTGCACTATACGCGTAGCAGAGCCCCCTAGTGGTGCTGGTGGAAAACTGTCAGGATCACAAACCACTTTCTGTGAATCCATGTGTTCTGGTTGTTATTATTATTATTATTATTATTATTATTGCGCAGTGCTGATCAACGTTATATTCTTGATGAAAAATCTGGTCAGCCAATGAAAGTTTTGGCATGCATTAGCAACAGGCAATCACAAGCCTAAGGGAATTCGGTTCGGCCAGGCAGAAGGATTCGGCCGAATCCTGATGAAAAAGGCTGAATCCTGGCAAAATCCTGAACGGAATCCTGGATTTAGGGGCCGATTCACCAAGGGTCGAATATTGAGGTTTAATTAACCCTCGTTATTCGACTGGGAATTGAAATCCTTCGAATATCGAAGTCGAAGGATTTTAGCGCAAATAGTTTGATCGAAGGATTATTCCTTCGATCGAACGATTAAATCCTTTGAATCGTTCGATTCGAAGGATTTAAATCCACTGATCGAAGGAATAATCCTTCGATCAAAAAAACTTAGGAAAGCCTATCGGGACCTTCCCCATAGGCTAACATTGAGTTCGGTAGCTTTTAGATGGCGAACTAGGGGGTTGAAGTTTTTTCTTAAAGAGACAGTACTTCGACTATCGAATGGTCGAATAGTCGAACGATTTTTAGTTCGAATCCTTCGATTCGTAGTCGAAGGTCAAAGTAGCCCAAAAAAACTTTGAAATTCTAAGTTTTTTTACTTCGAATCCTTCACTCGAAGTTAGTGAATCGGCCCCTAAGTGTATCCCTACTTTAAAGGGCTTATTCACCTAAATTAACTGTCAGTATGATGTAGAGAGGGATATTCTGAGACAATTTACAAATGGTTTTAATTTTCTATTATCCGTGCTTTTTGACTTATTTAGCTGTGTATTTGGTATTCTACAACTTGCAGCAACCTGGTTGCTAAGGTCTGAATTATCCTTGTAACCACACATTTGTTTGCATAAGAAACTGGACTATGAATAGAAGAGGGATTGAATAGAAAAATAAAAACTAGCAATAACAATACATTTGTAGCCTTACAGATCCTTTTTATGTGTATGTTTCTATTCTCTGCAACATTTGGAATCGAATAATTGCAACAGTCACTGTAATACTAGGAATGGACAGGCCTTCACTTCATTTTGAAACAACCCATCCCTCATATGTAGTCTATAGGGGGATTTCAATACTCGTAATGCTTCCCTATGGCTCTACCAAGGACTCCTGTCCAGCCTCCCATTTACATCAGTTCTTCTATTAAATAAAAAGCTTAAAGGAACAGTAACAGCAAAAAAAACAAAAGTGTTCCAAAAGAATGACAATACAATGTAGTGCCTCCCTGCACCGACAAAACTAGTGTATTCGCTTTAGAAACTCTACTATAGTTTATAGAGTCAAGCTGCTGTGTGGCCATGGGGCAGCCATTCAAGCACAGGAAACACAGTAGATAACAGATAAGTACTACTATAGTTTATATAAACAAGCTGCTGTGTAGCCATGGGGGCAGCCATTCAAGCACAGGATACACAGTAGATAACAGATAAGTACTACTATAGTTTATATAAACAAGCTGCTGTGTAGCCATGGGGCAGCCATTCAAGCACAGGATACACAGTAGATAACAGATAAGTACTACTATAGTTTATATAAACAAGCTGCTGTGTAGCCATGGGGCAGCCATTGAAGCTCAGGATACACAGTAGATAACAGATAAGTACTACTATAGTGTATATAAACAAGATGTGTAGCCATCGGGGCAGCCATTCAAGTACAGGATACACAGTAGATAACAGATAAGTACTACTATAGTTTATATAAACAAGCTGCTGTGTAGCCATGGAGGCAGCCATTTAAGCACAGGATACACAGTAAATAACAGATAAGTACTACTATAGTTTATATAAACAAGCTGCTGTGTAGCCATGGGGGCAGCCATTCAAGCACAGGATACACAGTAGATAACAGATAAGTACTACTATAGTTTATATAAACAAGCTGCTGTGTAGCCATGGGGGCAGCCATTCAAGCACAGGATACACAGTAGATAACAGATAAGTACTACTATAGTTTATATAAACAAGCTGCTGTGTAGCCATGGGGCAGCCATTGAAGCTCAGGATACACAGTAGATAACAGATAAGTACTACTATAGTGTATATAAACAAGATGTGTAGCCATCGGGGCAGCCATTCAAGTACAGGATACACAGTAGATAACAGATAAGTACTACTATAGTTTATATAAACAAGCTGCTGTGTAGCCATGGGGACAGCCATTCAAGCACAGGATACACAGTAGATAACAGATAAGTACTACTGTAGTTTATATAAACAGGCTGCTGTGTAGCCATGGGGGCAGCCATTCAAGCATAGGATACACAGTAGATAACAGACAAGCCCTGATCCGTTGTAACTTTATAATTGTACTTGTCCGTGTGTCCTGCAGACTAGCGCTCCCTCCCCACCTACAAACATGGGTCAGACGGCGGCTCCGGGTGTATCGGGTCAGCAAGTACAACCGGGGACTATGCTGAAGGAACAGAACCGGCTTCTGACCAAGGTACCAGGATGCAATTTCCTATATAACTTCCCGCAGAACCAAACTGTAATATCTGTATGTGATCAGCCCATCTGTGTGTTCCCAGGAGGTGTCGGAGAAGAGCGACCGGATCACCCAACTGGAGCAGGAGAAGTCGGCTCTGATCAAGCAGCTGTTTGAGGCCCGAGCGAGAAACGTCCAGGATTCAAACCCAATGGACTCCACGTTCATATGAACTGGGACTGGTGGAAAGCACTGTGACTTCTGATTGGTTGTTGAGCAGCTGCTTTAGTGATTGGCTCACTACACTCCCATGATGCACAGCTTGACTCCACCGATGTCCCTCTCCTTCCCACAACATTGGTCCCATGCGGGTTACATTCAGCGCTACATCCAGAGCCTTCCTTGCACCACCATCACACTCCTCTTTGTTCTCCCGACTGGACCTCATGTTTGCCCTTTTTGACGACTGAAATTCTGTATCCGCACAAACTGTCACCTCACAAGGCCGTTCTAACAATATGGAGTGTTTTTATATAATGTTTACACTTGGACTTGTCTTTTTAATCAGATGAATCTCCAATATTAAACCGTTAAAGAAACAAGTAGGCGGAGCTTTGCCCTTGTAAACGGCGCTGATTTCATTTTGCACAGAAGAACCAAGAAACACCCTGATCGGATTTACTGACTTCATATAATTGGGGTGATCATATGGGGTCATTTTCCACTGAACCCCTGTCCTTTCCTGGATTCTACAGTGGCCCCTTTGGTCAAAACATCACACAGGATCACCATCACCCCATTCCCAAAATGCTTGGGAAACTGAGACCCCCATAAATTCTCAGCACATGAAACAACTTCTATTTGTATATTTGTTTGTTTCCTTTTAGTTTTGTTTAACTAAATCTCTTAAATATCTCGGTTTCTTCTTGTATCAACTTCATGGTCACACGGGGCCCAGTCTGAAGGTCAGTTAGGGGGAGATTTGGGGTGAGTGTTTATTTGTACCCTGGGTACCCCTGGAACTATAGCAGGGTGACTGTTACCCCAATGTTTCTATATATCTGTAACCTTGTTATGAGCTAAGGGGGCCCAGTCTGAAGGCCAGTTAGGGGGAGATTTGGGGTGAGTGCTTATTTGTACCCTGGGTACCCCTGGAACTATAGCAGGGTGACTGTTACCCCAATGTTTCTATATATGTGTAACCTTATGAGCTAAGGGGGCCCAGTCTGAAGGTCAGTTAGGGGGAGATTTGGGGTGAGTGTTTATTTGTACCCTGGGTACCCCTGGAACTATAGCAGGGTGACTGTTACCCCAATGTTTCTATATATCTGTAACCTTGTTATGAGCTAAGGGGGCCCAGTCTGAAGGCCAGTTAGGGGGAGATTTGGGGTGAGTGTTTATTTGTACCCTGGGTACCCCTGGAACTATAGCAGGGTGACACCCCAATGTTTCTATACATCTGTAACCTTGTTATGAGCTAAGGGGACCCAGTTTGAAGGTCAGTTTTGGGGAGATTTGGGGGTGAGTGCTTATTTGTACCCTGGGTACTCCTGGAACTATAGCAGGGTGACTGTTACCCCAATGTTTCTATATATCTGTAACCTTGTTATGAGCTAAGGGGACCCAGTCTGAAGGTCAGTTAGGGGGAGATTTGGGGTGAGTGTTTATTTGTACCCTGGGTACCCCTGGAACTATAGCAGGGTGACTGTTACCCCAATGTTTCTATATATCTGTAACCTTGTTATGAGCTAAGGGGGCCCAGTCTGAAGGCCAGTTAGGGGGAGATTTGGGGTGAGTGTTTATTTGTACCCTGGGTACCCCTGGAACTATAGCAGGGTGACACCCCAATGTTTCTATACATCTGTAACCTTGTTATGAGCTAAGGGGACCCAGTTTGAAGGTCAGTTTTGGGGAGATTTGGGGGTGAGTGCTTATTTGTACCCTGGGTACTCCTGGAACTATAGCAGGGTGACTGTTACCCCAATGTTTCTATATATCTGTAACCTTGTTATGAGCTAAGGGGGCCCAGTCTGAAGGCCAGTTAGAGGGAGATTTGGGGTGAGTGGTTATTTGTACCCTGGGTACCCCTGGAACTATAGCAGGGTGACACCCCAATGTTTCTATATATCTGTAACCTTGTTATGAGCTAAGGGGGCCCAGTCTGAAGGCCAGTTAGAGGGAGATTTGGGGTGAGTGGTTATTTGTACCCTGGGTACCCCTGGAACTATAGCAGGGTGACACCCCAATGTTTCTATATATCTGTAACCTTGTTATGAGCTAAGGGGGCCCAGTCTGAAGGTCAGTTAGGGGGAGATTTGGGGTGAGTGCTTATTTGTACCCTGGGTACCCCTGGAACTATAGCAGGGTGACACCCCAATGTTTCTATATATCTGTAACCTTGTTATGAGCTAAGGGGGCCCAGTCTGAAGGCCAGTTAGGGGGAGATTTGGGGTGAGTGTTTATTTGTACCCTGGGTACCCCTGGAACTATAGCAGGGTGACACCCCAATGTTTCTATACATCTGTAACCTTGTTATGAGCTAAGGGGACCCAGTTTGAAGGTCAGTTTTGGGGAGATTTGGGGGTGAGTGCTTATTTGTACCCTGGGTACTCCTGGAACTATAGCAGGGTGACTGTTACCCCAATGTTTCTATATATCTGTAACCTTGTTATGAGCTAAGGGGGCCCAGTCTGAAGGCCAGTTAGAGGGAGATTTGGGGTGAGTGGTTATTTGTACCCTGGGTACCCCTGGAACTATAGCAGGGTGACACCCCAATGTTTCTATATATCTGTAACCTTGTTATGAGCTAAGGGGGCCCAGTCTGAAGGTCAGTTAGGGGGAGATTTGGGGTGAGTGCTTATTTGTACCCTGGGTACCCCTGGAACTATAGCAGGGTGACACCCCAATGTTTCTATATATCTGTAACCTTGTTATGAGCTAAGGGGGCCCAGTCTGAAGGTCAGTTAGGGGGAGATTTGGGGTGAGTGATTATTTGTACCCTGGGTACCCCTGGAACTATAGCAGGCTGACTCCCTAATGTTTCTATATATCTGTACCATTGTTATGAGCTAAGGGCTCCTGCACCAAAGGTTTATATTACATCCTTTTGCACATGAAAAAACAGGTGATTGACACTACAGGGACCCACCTCCGGGTGGTGTAAAGTATAGGCTGAGATTCCTGATACTGACCAATAGGGGGAGCTGTTGTATTCCATTTAAGCTGCGGTTCCCTCGTATCCTCCTTTCCTCAGTGAATTTAGGAGTTTTCCCTGTGTTACATGGTAGTGCATGAACCTCTTTTCTCCTTTTAACCTCAGCCCACGGGAGGGAATTTCTGAAAGGAAATGGATGTTTCAGTTTACAAAGGAACATGATTTGTAACCCGCCCCAGAGGCCAGTTATACAGGGCCGACAATTTCCTCTTACAACCCCTCTTCTTTGCTCAGTAAACTCTCTATATCCCCAGCCAAAACTGCAGGCACATAAAACAGAACAATCTCTTGTTATATTAGAATATTGGCAGTCAATCTCTCTCCTAGCTAAATCCCTTGCAGGCGTCTCCAGTCGGCAGTGCTGTAAATCATGCCTCCATGCCAACACCTGCACTGTTGCTTTAAAAAAAATAAACATTTTGTAGAGTTTAATTTTTTTTTTAAAAGGGTTAAAAAAAATCTTTGCAAAGGAATGTGCTGGAGGCCATAACATGTTCCAGAGCGTTACATCTGCTCCTTGGCACATTTAACAAGT
>NW_024467176.1:0-16552 GCF_017654675.1 Xenopus laevis | reverse complement strand
TATGATTTGGCTGTTAGTACAAGCTTAGTTCCTTAGGGCCATATGTCGGGCGGGGACTAGTTTCTTGGAATCTAGTATTTCTACTCAATTCTAAATATTAGCACATGCACATGAGTTCTATTACTATGGGTCTATCATTTTTTCTCTCTTTTTCTAGTCAGTGCTGTTTTACACACAACCGGCTACATATAGAGCTGAGGACCTGGGGCAATAATACAATAATAAGTAATTACAGGAAACTTCCCTTCTTAAAAACTTTTTAACCAGATACAATTTACCTTTGTTGTTTTCATAACTAATTTAAAACTAAACATATAGAGAAATGTTACATTATCACATTCCTATTGTTCTTATAAATTGCACACAATTTAACTATATCACATTCAATACTGTATGAATCTAAACCTTAAAATTACACCCGTTTCAATATCAGTCCATCAGTTCATTATAGGGGAAAGTCAATCAGAGAGACATCATTGGCTTTGGATAGGCATATGAAGAAATATTCAACAGTCACTTGTATTCAGTCAATACAGCAGTCTCTGTACAGTTTTTTTTTTTTTTTTTAAGAAGTACTATAATCAGTCCATGGTTTCGATATTAGGATAGGCAAAATGTAAAGGCATCACAGATATGAATGGCAAAACTTGGAAATGGCTCTTTGTATGCATGCAGAGTTTCTTTCAATGAGTGGTGTGATCAATGATAGTTGTTCTATTTTGGAATGGATTGGAATAATCTTCAACAGCTACTGATGGAATTTTGCTCAGATCATCAACTGGAAATAAAAAGACAATGTGACAATATCTGGTGTTTCTGATAATACTGACTAATCTAGTGTACTAGCTAAAGAACTAAATGAAACTACTGTATGAACTGTCAGTAATGAGAAGTGGGTTGTACATTTATGATATGAGTGAAGGACGTTTGTTTTCTTGTGGTTAATTCAAATGGAGAAAGTCCACAACAGCTGATAGGATTGTTACAGAGAATTGACAGGACAGCTGGGAAGTAAATCCAACAAATGCTGCCAGTAATTGTGTTGTTGGAAGTGGGATGGTACAAAGACACAACTCCACTTAATATCAGTGTCATTTGCAAATTTGTAAACAGAATTGAAAATGTAATTGTGCAAACTATCAAATACAACCTGTACTGTTTCCTTCTTATAACAAAATAATATTGATTAATCATAAACCAGGAAAAAACATTTACAGTTCTTTCTTGTACCTTATATATATTTATATATATTTTTATATTTTTAGCCTAAATGAGAATGACATAGACCCCATTTTAGTTAGCATCATTTATTTCTACAAATTTGGTAGTGAAATTACTGGTTATCAGACAAAATCAACAATAAATCGAAGTCACTTCTGCATTTTCTTACACTTGCAGACTTGTGATGCAAGATACACAAGTGCAAAGATTACGGGAGAATTTTTTCTGTAGCAGCGGCACAAGCACATAAGCTGCATTTTTATGAACTGAAGCTTATTTAATTAGAAAAAATAGTAACAACAACATGACCCACAATATAATACTCCCCTCTTGTTGTACTGCAAATGCAGTACAATAATATGAAATAATAGATTCACATCTGTCTAGAGAATAATGAAAATAATTTAACCTGTACCAATCAGTGAATCGGGTATAGATCCAAACTGCATCAAGTTTACCTTCATGTTGGTGAAAAAGATCCAGATGCAGGAGATACAGAAAAAAAAATACAGATGAGTATGAAATGGTAAAGTGAAAAATATTTGCTGTGGTTAAAATTTCCTGAGCCAGCGGCTGACAAAGAGGAAGTTACAAAACAGTGAGAGAAGTTGAGCATCTGAAATATTGTGCAACGGAGGATTCTGGGAAATGTAGTTTTTATGACAGTACCAGCAAATAGAATCCTACTTGTTATTGTTTGGACTATGAATTAGATTTCCTCTAAAGGTGCTGTAAGTCTAATGCACCATTAAGTACTTCAGTGTGAAACAACTGACCGTGATTTATTTGGTCGGCAGGAAGTTTGTCTTCATAATATTCAGGGGAAGTACTACTGTTAATAAGCTTAAAACATTCTGAACCATTAGCTCAATAAGAATCTTCATTACTGGGGCTGCACCGTCTGTGGAACCAAAAGTTCTAAGATTGTGTAACCCGGTGTCACTCTAAGGTTGCCAATAGGCACATTTAAATGGCATTTAATTGCTCCTGAGTATCCATATAAAGGACTGGATCTAAGTTTGCTGAGCAAGGAGCAGAGAATAGGTGTAATGTCTCAGCTGAAGCATATGTGAGAAATATCATTTTCCATTGGTTGGCATAAGCCTGCTAGATCTAATAGCATGCAATTTGTATAGCAAAATATTTACTCTTACACGTATCCTTTATCTGTCACAGTAGAATTTCAAGTTGTGAGGGAAGAATACTATCGCCTTCTGGCCAGGAAAACGCAGTCTTGTCCCCTCCACTGTGACACTTAACAAAGACTTTGAAACTTAAAATGTTTTGGGCACTCAACTAGCATATCTAGGAGGATTGTTAGATATTCTAAACTGATGGAACATGTTTTTTTTTTTTGATCACAAGTCAAACATAATACCCTTAGAAAACAGTTATCAATCTGACACATAAAGATAAAAAAGAGAAGTAAGGTTAGTTTGAGACAAAAAACTATAACAGAGAACATTTAAAGAGACAACACTAATATTTCTTCACAAGAAAGACAAGTGGAGTGAATTAACCTTATTCACGAGTAACCCATTCACAAACAGAAATATACAAGAGAACTAATGTTACTACGAGAATAATAACAAAGAAGACAATATAAGGATAAGATACGAATAGTGACATGATAGTCTAAGACAAAATGACAATATTGTAGTGACAGACACATAGAACAAATATTATATTACAAGAGGTACCTATGAAAACATATAAACATTAAAGAGAACCAAAAACAGTAAGGTAAACATATTCATTACAGACACATCAAAGTCATATAACCGTCAAGTCAAGTCAAGTCCTTTTCTTTCTAACATACAAACAAGTATTACATTCAAAATATCTATAGCAGAGGGTTTTACACTGATTAGTGATTATGCCTTACTTCTTGTGATGGTTCCCTGGATGCTCCGTCTCTGGCACCCTGTATATATCCAATGTATTGTGAAGTATGGGAATCATTCACGACAGCAGGTTAACTGCAATTAGGCTGTTTATTATGTCACCACACGACATGTTTCGGACCTATTGGTCCTTTTTCAAGTGTGTACAAACTGGTGTGAAATGAACATACTTATACACCACATGTGATAGTTGACCCGCCCACCAATCAACAAATCCCCAGGTAGTTAACCCTTAGAAAGAATTTTTTGAAAATTTTAAAAGTTTTTTTAAAATGGTAAAACCATATGTCTCCATTCAGTGTCCATCTGTGAACTTGTCCATCTCCATATATACGGCATCGTGTCTAAACATCATAAATAGATCAAAAATGTCAAAAAATAATTTACAATAAAAAAACAATTTTATACATAGGTTTTCTCAATATACATAAGGAACTGCTCAGTTATGAGCCTACCTGAAAAGACAACTTGAAAAAGCAAAGTCTGCCCACATTTATATTTTAAATTTACTTCATTATTGGGTTTAATAATTAGTTTCTTACCCTTAGTTGGCTTCTATAAAATGAAAGCTATGATTATGTTCTATTCTAGTTTGTGTGGTCTTCAATATCTGTGGAGGAAAACAGGTACGTTATCATCCTAAAAATGGTATGATACTCCAATGGTCATTCATGCCTATTGGGCCATTGTATTCATTTTTCTAATCCAATATGCTTCTTTTTTGGGCCAGTGTTTTTCTCATGTCACCCCCCCTATTGGGCATTTTTATCTGCTCCAGAACCAGCCATTTCAGTTGGCTGACATTGTGGCCTTCTGCATGGAAGTGTCTGGAAACAGATGTATCTGTAGCTGTTCCCATTTTAAAGTTTCTGATGTTTCCCCTGTGTTCTTTGATTCGGTCTTTGACTGCTCGTATTGTTTGACCGATATATGCTAATCCACAGGGACATTTTAGACAGTACACCACAAATTTAGATTCACAGGTGGTATAGTGTCTCAGTTTAATCTGTGTACCCTTAGTTGGATGGCTCACTGTGTTTCCCTTTACAATAGAGGCACAGCATATGCAATTCAAACAAGGAAACGTGCCTTTTTTGGGTTTACCCATGAAACGATACTCCTTTTCTCCTGACTATCTGAGGGGCATAGCGTGTCTTTAAGTGTGCGCCCTCTTGTATAGCAAAAACATAGGAGGTATACGGAAGAGATGCCCATACTTGGTATCCTGTTGGAGGATTGGCCAATACTTTCTTATAGTTTTTTCTATGGCCTTACTTTGTTTTCCAAATTTTGAAACAAATGGTATCCTATTTTGGTTTTTTGTTTTATTTTCGGATTTCAATAATTTTTGTCGGTCTAATTGCATTACTTCTTGAATAGTGGGTATTAGTTTGTTTCTCCTATATCCCCTATTCAGAAATTTTTTGGTAAGCATATTGACAGAGCCTTGAAAAGAGTCTGTATCCGAAGATATACGTAAAGCTCTTATGTATTGACTTTTAGGGATGGCTTTTATAATGTTGGGATTATGAAAACTGTCTGATGTTAACAGTGTGTTTCGATCTGTGGGTTTAGAGAACATGGAGGTTTTATTTGTTTTATCCTCTATCGAGATATTCACGTCTAAGAAGTGGATTGCTGTAGTGGAGGTCTCACTGGTAAATTTTATAGTTTTATGTTTTGATTAGCCTGGTCTATCATTTCTTGAAATTCGTTTTTCGTCCCTCCCCCACAATAACAAAATATCATCCACAAATCGCCAATAGTGGATAATATTTTGACAATAATGTCCTTTCAAGAATATAACATCCTCTATATAGTTTACAAAGATATTAGCGAATGAGGGAGCGACCGCTGCCCCCATTGAGGTCCCTTGGCGTTGCCAAAAGTACTCTCCTTCAAATCGGAAGTAGTTTTTTTGTAAAACTATTGTTAGACAATCAATCAGAAAAAAGATTAAGTGATGTGACAGGTTTGTTTCCAATAATGCCTTCCTCTATATATCGTACCCCCTCCTCTTGGGGTATTGAAGTATATAGACTTTGTATGTCTATACTACATAAGAGGACGTCTGTTTGTGGTAGGGGTAACATCATGTAATTTAAGTAACAAATCTGTTGTGTCTTTAAGACAAGTGGGGATCTTTGATACAATTGGTTGGAGGAACTTATCTACGAATTTTGAGAGGGGTTCAAGTATGGAGCCAATAGCAGAAATTATAGGACGCCCAGGAGGATCTATTAAAGATTTGTGTATCTTCGGTAATAAGTAAAGCACCGGTGTGCGGGGGTGCTCCACCTGTAGAAAATCCTTCTCCTGTCTCGAGATTATTCCATTATCATATGCCTCCTGTATTAGTGTATCTATTTGTTTTTTTATTTCAAAGACAGGATCTTTATTTATTTTTTCGTAATGGCTACTATCTCCTAATTGCCTGTATGCCTCCTCCATGTATTTGCTCCTATCCATTACAACAACAGCCCCTCCTTTATCTGCCGGTTTTATTATAAATTATTATCTGCCGGTTTTATTATAAATTATTGTCAAAATATTATCCACTATTGGCGATTTGTGGATGATATTTTGTTATTGTGGGGAGGGACGAAAAACGAATTTCAAGAAATGATAGACCAGGCTAATCAAAAACATAAAACTATAAAATTTACCAGTGAGACCTCCACTACAGCAATCCACTTCTTAGACGTGAATATCTCGATAGAGGATAAACAAATAAAAACCTCCATGTTCTCTAAACCCACAGATCGAAACACACTGTTAACATCAGACAGTTTTCATAATCCCAACATTATAAAAGCCATCCCTAAAAGTCAATACATAAGAGCTTTACGTATATCTTCGGATACAGACTCTTTTCAAGGCTCTGTCAATATGCTTACCAAAAAATTTCTGAATAGGGGATATAGGAGAAACAAACTAATACCCACTATTCAAGAAGTAATGCAATTAGACCGACAAAAATTATTGAAATCCGAAAATAAAACAAAAAACCAAAATAGGATACCATTTGTTTCAAAATTTGGAAAACAAAGTAAGGCCATAGAAAAAACTATAAGAAAGTATTGGCCAATCCTCCAACAGGATACCAAGTATGGGCATCTCTTCCGTATACCTCCTATGTTTTGCTATACAAGAGGGCGCACACTTAAAGACACGCTATGCCCCTCAGATAGTCAGGAGAAAAAGGAGTATCGTTTCATGGGTAAACCCAAAAAAGGCACGTTTCCTTGTTTGAATTGCATATGCTGTGCCTCTATTGTAAAGGGAAACACAGTGAGCCATCCAACTAAGGGTACACAGATTAAACTGAGACACTATACCACCTGTGAATCTAAATTTGTGGTGTACTGTCTAAAATGTCCCTGTGGATTAGCATATATCGGTCAAAACAATACGAGCAGTCAAAGACCGAATCAAAGAACACAGGGGAAACATCAGAAACTTAAAATGGGAACAGCTACAGATACATCTGTTCCAGACACTTCCATGCAGAAGGCCACAATGTCAGCCAACTGAAATGGCTGGTTCTGGAGCAGATAAAAATGCCCAATAGGGGGGGTGACATGAGAAAAACACTGGCCCAAAAAGAAGCATATTGGATTAGAAAAATGAATACAATGGCCCCAATAGGCATGAATGACCATTGGAGTATCATACCATTTTTAGGATGATAACGTACCTGTTTTCCTCCACAGATATTGAAGACCACACAAACTAGAATAGAACATAATCATAGCTTTCATTTTATAGAAGCCAACTAAGGGTAAGAAACTAATTATTAAACCCAATAATGAAGTAAATTTAAAATATAAATGTGGGCAGACTTTGCTTTTTCAAGTTGTCTTTTCAGGTAGGCTCATAACTGAGCAGTTCCTTATGTATATTGAGAAAACCTATGTATAAAATTGTTTTTTTATTGTAAATTATTTTTTGACATTTTTGATCTATTTATGATGTTTAGACACGATGCCGTATATATGGAGATGGACAAGTTCACAGATGGACACTGAATGGAGACATATGGTTTTACCATTTTAAAAAAACTTTTAAAATTTTCAAAAAATTCTTTCTAAGGGTTAACTACCTGGGGATTTGTTGATTGGTGGGCGGGTCAACTATCACATGTGGTGTATAAGTATGTTCATTTCACACCAGTTTGTACACACTTGAAAAAGGACCAATAGGTCCGAAACATGTCGTGTGGTGACATAATAAACAGCCTAATTGCAGTTAACCTGCTGTCGTGAATGATTCCCATACTTCACAATACATTGGATACATTCAAAATATGCTCTAACAGACCTGTAGGATGCAAAAAAGCTTAGCAGCAAGCTATTAACATTGGTTTATAAAACAAACAGGGAAAACAAACAGACATATAAACTGGAGTCACCTGCAGGAAAAAATGATGTTATACTTTTCTCTGTAATTTAGAACAGGCTTACAATTGAGTGGAAAGGGAGAAAATAGGTTTGAAGTTGCAGATGGACAACACCTAGATGTTTGTATGGCTCTCGTTTTTCATCTGCCAATTCAAACGGACAGGAAAGTGATTCACACTTCACACTCTACAGAATTTCCTTCAGAAAACCTAGTTTTCCATATTTCTGGCCTGCTAGGTCGCCCCATAAACAGGAACCGCAGAAAAACTCCTAAACAGCAAGCAGACTCTGAGATAGAGCCACAAATTCTCTAATGTACACCATCACACAGATGACAGTTACACTAAAGTTATTCACGCACTCGGCTAGGCAAACATTCAACATTCATGGATCCTTTTGCATTCATCAAACAACATACAGTACACGTGTAATTTCTATTTCAAGATGTTTTAGACTACACTTCATGATAAGGAATAAGAGACGTACAAAATACAAAAACAGGAAGGAAACTACGGATTCTTATCATGAATGGCAGATAATTTCAGCTGATTAACACAACAATTAACAAAACAATAGGCAAAAAGAAGAAGTTAGAAAAAACATATATGCCCCACCCAGGGGCACTTACGCGCGTGAATCAACCATCGGGGAGTAAAGCTCCACGGGAAAACCTTCCTGGAAAAGAAATATCCACGGGTACACTACAGACATCCGAGAACATCCTCGGGTACACTCCAGTAGCACAGCCTGGAGCCCTCCATTGCCTGAAAAAATGACTGAAAAAAAACTGGATCACAGTCGGCGGGTCACCATATGATGGTATTTTTAGTAGTACCATTTTGACCTCGTGTAAGACAAAACTCAGTAAAGGAAAACCTTTAGAAATAGTCAGGCAATTTATTCTTACATAATACAACATAACAGTTTTGTCTGGGTAAGCTGTTGGAGTAACACACAGAATGTCAGCCAAGGACTTACCAAAGACCCACCTCTTGGTCCAGGCGTTATATAGCTATCAGAAGACATTTACAGTAATTGTGACAAGGGGTTCACGGAAATACCATACAAGGTCCGGTGAAGAGACTTACTAGCATATATATTTATACATTCCTGTAAGATGTGCAGTTTTGCAACATAAGAGTTTCTGGTTCCAACTGTCCACAGTCTCGCAATCAGCTATTGGCTAAACATAGCCATTGTGGTACAGACAGCTATTGAGCAACACTTCTGCAAAAGGGCATAAGAGACATGCTGACACTATGCTGACACTCTTCTAAGTAACAGAGTGGAGATAATTTATTTGTATGGCCCAGTATAAGTTATATGAGTGACCATTGTCCACAGTTGACCATTAGCCCTTATAGTCCATCCTGCCTTGGGCCCTATAGCGTTATGGCGTCATAGAGGGCGGGGGTAACAAATATCAACCCTCTGACACTAGCCATTCATCCGTCTTAGGAATTAGACCGTTCCAGATATATTTTTTCCATAACATTCCTCATTTGAAACGTTGTAAGATGTTTCACATTAGTAATTACAGGCACAGTAAGAGTGCTGAGAGGACCCCCAGGAACAAGGGAGGTCTATTATAAATGGGACAGTGGTGTGCGCTGTTGTGAGTTACAGTTCAACGTCATGGCAGCACCAGTACAGAAGTGCAGCTGAAAGCTGAAATCAGTGAAAAGAAAAAACAGGAAGCTAAGGAGCTACAGATACATCCTGTTTCATGAAATAACTTGGTTAAGTGCAGTTGGGAACAGAAAACCCTATAAATACAAAGAAATATATAATATACATGTAACATGTTATAAGAGACTAATATAATACTGATTTCATTACTATTGAAAAGTAAAAAATTATTCTCTCTTTCTTTCAAACCTCCCCACATACGGCTGAGAAAAGCTTTATCTTATAGATGTAAATCAAATGAGAGCAGAAGTTGGGGGGAGGTACTTATAGCACAAATTCTAACAGAGAAATATAGAGCAAGTACTAATGCTAGGATAACATGGATAGACTTAATGAAACTTTCAATGGAGTTGTTTAACCAGCTATAAACTTTACCTAATCATTTGGAATAACTGAACTGTTCTATAAAAAGATTACACTTATTGTTGCAGCTCTAAAACTTTGACTATATGACATTCAACAAACATTTCAGAAACAATATGAGTACAACCTTCTTTTTCCTATCAAAACACCTAATAATCTAAAATCATACTATTTTGGTGAGCTACTCTGTTTATTTGAACAACCTCTATGTTTATAGTTACGTAGTTAAAGTGGGTTGAAAAAAAGACAAAGTCCATCAAGTTCAACCCCTCCAAATGAAAACCCAGCATCCATCATCATCATCATCATTTATTTATATAGCGCTGTCAAGATACGCAGTGCTTTACTGCAGTTATAGCAAACAGGGAATAAATGGTGGATAACAGACAAGGATTACAGAGTACAATAGGGTTTACAAACTAAAAGGTTAGGGTACAATTGAGACAAAAGGATCATATAAAAACTTTGTCATTTTTGATACAGCAATGATTAATTAAGGTACAACGAAGAGGCCGCGGGAATATTACATGTATGGTGATTGTCGTGAAGGATTTGTCGTTCTGGGTATTAAGGGGGGAAGAAGGAGAAAGGGCGACAGCGGGTTTGGCAGAGTATGGCCAAGAGAAAAGCAGAAGCCGAGATAAGGCTTGGAGACAAGAAGGGGCAGAAGGGACCAGAGAGAAGGGAGGCGAAAGAGCAAGAAAGGCAGAGCGTAGGGGGCGGGAAGGAGGGAGGGGGAGAGGAGAGATGAAGAGAGGGAGGGGGGGCAGGAGGAAGGGCCGGGAAGGGGAGGGAAAGGAAGGGAAGGGGAGGCGAGAAGAGAGGGGAGCCAGGAAGGGACAGACAGAGGGAGCAGCGGAGGGGGGAGCGGCTAAGCGAGGGAGGAAGGAGGCGAGCGATACCGCGGGAGAACAGAGGTGAGGTGGGAAAGGGACGGGGGGAAGACCGGGGAGGAGGAAGTGGCCAGAAGCAAGCGGGAAGAGGAGGAGAGACGGAAGCTAGGGGGGGGGAGGGAGCGGAACGGAGGAGAGGGGCGGAGGCGAGGCAAAGGGGGCGCAGGGAAGACGGAAGAGGGGGAAGGGGGAAGGGGGGGGAAAAAGACAGCCAGACAGACACCCGCGCGACGTGCACACAAAGGCCGAGAGACCCAGAGCGAGACGAACGAGAGAGCGGAAGGGGAGGAGGGCGGGGACGAGCGGGGAAGCGACCGACGCAAGACGAAGAGGAGCACAGGACAGAGGTCGAGGAGGAAGGGGGCGAGCAGGGGGCGCGCGGGGGCAGGCGGGGGACACACAACCGGCGACAGTAGAAGCGGAGGGACGGGGGAGGAAGACTTTAAGAAGAAGGAAGGACAGTGTATATTATCTGCTCCTGTCTTGATAATATATATAACGGGGATATATCATAGACAGGGGACCGGGGGGTTGGTGGCTTTTTAGAACGAAGGCGATATAAACAGAAACAGGAGAGAGAGAAGGACAGAGCAAGGCCCAGGGGGCTATATATATTTTGTTCATCCTACCATAGGGAACAGAAGCACAGGCAAGGACGAGGAGAAGCGAAACCGGGAAAAAGGAAACCCGGGGGCAAGAGCAGTCCAATCAGGGCTGAGGGGAAATGCCAAGCAGAGAACAGCAGGGCCGGGGGATAGACAGAGGAAGAAAGAGGCAAACAGGCACGTGGAGGCAGGGAAGCAGCAGGCGCGGGACAGGGCGGAGAGGGCAGAAGCAGCCAGAGGGGCAGAGGAGGAGAGGCAAAAAGGGAAAGCAGCACATAGGAGGAAGGGCAAACGGGAAAGGCCGCGGGGGAGCCTAGGCAGAGGGGCGGGCAGAGGAGGGGGGGAGCAAGGAGGGGAGAGGGGGCGAGGGAAGGAGGAAATAAGCGCAACAGCGACGGAGGGAAGTGGGCGACAAGCACCAACGGGAAACAAAGAGACAAGGGACAAAGCGGGGCGGGAAGACGGACGGGGCGAAGGGACGAGCGAAAGAACGCGAAGGAAACGGGAGGAAACGGGCAGGAAGGGAAGGGGGGGACAGGGAGGAGAGGAGGGAAGGACGGTGGTGGCGGGGGGAAGGCAAAGGGCAAAAGGGCCACAAACACCCGGAAGAGAGGACAGCGAAGGGACAGGACAGCGGTGGAAGAAAGCCAAACCAAAGGCGGCCAGAAGGGGGGAAGGGGGAGGGGACAAAGACAGAACCGCCACGAAAGAGCAGGAGAGGGGCAAAGGGAACAGAAGCCGAAAAGGGAAGGGGGGGAAAACGAGCAAAGACAAACCGGGACGGGGGCCGGCGGAGAACAAAAAAAAGAGGGAGAAAGCAGAAACCCAGGAAAAACAGGGAAACAAGGGCGCGGTGGACGGAGAGAGTGAGAGAGGGGAGAGGAGCCGAAAGGAGAAGGAAGAGACCCAGGGGAGGAGCAGCAAGGAGGCGACAAGGGAGGGAAAGGACGGGGGAGCAGACAAAAAGCAACAAGAAAGCGAAGGCACGGCGGCAGGGTCGGACAAGGGGGAGGACAAAGACACAAGGGCAAAGAGGACGGCCGAGACCCGAAGAAGGGAGCCAGAGGGCGGGGCGGGCCGAGGATGAGCGACAGACGAGCGCACAACCGGCAACGCACACGCGACAGAGACAGGCGCAGAACGGAGAGCGCAAACGGAGGGAGGGAACCCAGGAAGAAGAGAAAAAGCAAAATCGCCGAACCGAACCAGCGTACGAACACAGAAGGCCCGAACCAAGCAGCAGAAGGAAAGAGAAGACCGGAACCAAGCCGAGGGGAGGACGCGAGCACGGAAGGCGAGGACAAGCAAGAAGAAGGAGAGAGGCCGAGAAGAAGCGCGAGGAGCGAGCCAGAGAACAGGGCCGAGCGAGCGGATCGAGAGAAAAGCGCAAACGAAGCAGCACAAGAAGGCCCAACAGGCCGCAACGGGAGGGAGCCAGAGGAGCGGCGGAGAGCCAGGGACAACAGCACAGCGAGGGACGACACACCAAAGGGAAGCAACGAGAAGAAAGAAGCCACAAGACCGACGGGAAGCGCGCACAAACGCAGCAGCAGGGAAGGTGGAGCGAAGAAGACGGGAGCGGCGAAGGGGCCGAACGCTGCACGGCACACGAACGCAACGGAAAGCCAGCGGTCGACCGGGCCAGTAGCAAGGCGAGGAGAGACCAGCCAGGAAGAGAGCCAGACAGCAGGAACGGAGCGAGCACACAGGAAAAAAAAAAGACAGAACACAAGAAGACGACGCAGAGAAGGAAGCGAGCGACAGACGAGCGCGGGAGACCAGGAACGAGAGAAGCGCAGCGAGCAACGGACGACGAGGGCCGCAGGGAGGAGGAGCGGCAAAAGCGGCGGCGCAGAGAGCCGAGGCGGCGGCGGACACACAAGAAGAGGAAACGACGGCGGAACAGAAGCACGCGCGAGAAAGCGAGGAAAGCACGAGCGAGCACGCGAGAGAAGACGCAAGAGGAGGAGCGCAAACAGAGAGACGAAGCGCACAACAAAAAGCGCGCGGGGCAGCGCGGAGACAAGAAAGGACCAAGCAGACGCGGCAAACCGGAGGGAACAGGGCGAGCGAGAGGGGCAGGCGAACAGCAGCACACGACGAGAAGCGGGAGCGAACAGGAAGCCACACGCCACAGCAACACGAGCAGGCGCGCGCGGGGGAGAGAACTACGGAGGCAAAGCAGGAACAGAGGAGGCGCCGCGGGAGACAGAGGAGAGGGAGGAGGAACAGGACGGCAAAACACGGAGCGAGACCGGACAGGCGGACGGAGCAGAGCAGCGAAGCGACGGCGAGGGGGGGAACAACAAGCGACGACGCTGGGGAGGAGGCAGGAGAGCGCGGCAGGAGAGGGCGGCAGGAAGAGGCAGGGAAGGGCGACGACGGAGTAAGAAAGCGGGCAAAACAGGCGGAACCGAGGAGCGCAAGAAGGAAGCAGGCAGGACGGGGCGGACCGCGGGAAGCAAAAGGGGCGAGGAGTGGGGAGACCACCGCCGGCGCCGAGGGGCACGCGAAAGGGGCGCAAGAGCGGACGCACACTGGAGAAGCATGGGCAGATGGCACGAGGAGCACGACGCGCGCGGCAGGCCGGCGGAGCCAGGAGTACAAGGAGACAGCGGCAGCGAAGAGGGCGACCGAAAAGCAGACGACGGAAAGCAAGACACAACGACGGCAGAGGACAGCGAGCGGACAGCGGAGAACCAACCGACGGCCCAGAACAGAACGAGGGCAGAAAGCGAGAGAGAGAGACAGGGCACGAGGCGGGGGGAAACGACAGGCGCGCGCAAGAAAGCACGCGGAAAGAGCCAGAGGCACAGGACGAAACCAAGAAGCAGAGAACGAGCGAGAAGGAGCAACGAGGCGGGGCACAGACCGACACCGGGACGACCGGACCCAACGGCGCGCGACAGAGACCGAAAAGCCAAAGAGGGCGGGAAGGGAAAACGGCGAAGGGCCAACGACCGCCGCGAGAGTCGGACGCAGCGCGACGGACAGACGCGGCGGGCGAGGCCAGCGACCGCAGGGGCGCGCACAGAGGACACGACGACCCGCGGCGGCCGCGGGCGCGGCGGCAGAGGCAGGAGAGGACGGGGCCCGCCGACGGCAGATCACCGGAGAACAAGACAGACCGAGGGGAAACGGCAAAGGGGGACGAACGACAGCGCGGGCAACCAGGTAGCACGAGAGCGAAGGAAGAGGCGAGGAAAAAAGAGGGCGGACACGACCCGGAGACGGAACGCGAGAGGGGGCCCGACCGAGGGGGCGGGCGAGCACCAAGGCAGAACACGCGACAAGACCCGGACGAGACGCCCGAAACAGACCAGGCGCGAGCAGAGCGGCAGCGAGCAGTAAGGAGAAAAAGAGAAAGGAACGGAGCGCGGGCCGGAGAGGAGGGAAAGAGACAAAGACACGCAGAGAGGAGAGAGGCGATCCGGGCGCGAACCACACACGCCGCGCGCAAAAGGAAGGCAGACACAACAGGCGCGACACACGAAGGAGGGCGGCGACACCGACAAAACAAGGAGAGAGCGAACCCAGGGGCGCCAACCGGACGGAACCCAGCGCGGCGCCACAACACAGAACAAGAGCCAGCGAAGAAGAAGCGAAGGGACGAGACGGCGATGCAGAAGCAAGAACCAAAAGAGACCAGAGGGAAGAGAGAGAAGAGCACGGACGAAGAAGGACAGGAGGGAAGGCGACAGACAACGAAGGACGCACAGGGAGAGACGACAGCAGAAGAACAACCAGAGAGCGGACGACACACGAAGGACAGGCACAGGTGGACGAGGAAAACAGAGAAACAGGAAAGAACGCCCAACAAAAACAAGCGAAGGGAAGACAGAGGCAGGACACGACAACAGACGAAAAGGCCAGAGAAACCGGGCAGCAGCGCAAGGCCAAGGCCGGGCGGGCGAACAGACACAACAAGGACGCGACAGGCACACAAAGGAGGGCCGCCAGAACAGAGACCCGGGGCGGAGGCAAATAAAAGCGGAGCCAGGAAACGAGGACAGGGGGCGGAGAAAACACACAGGGGAAAACAAACAGACAGAGGAAACGGGAAGAGGCACAGCCGGCAGGCGAAAAAAAAGCGGAGGGAGACGGCGCGCCGGAGGAGAACGAGGCGGACAAGGCGCGATCGCGGAAAGGGAGAGAAAGCCGGGGGGAAGGGGGACAGACAACACCCGAAAGGGGGGAGAGCGCGCGGGGGGCAGCGGGACAAGGTCAAGAACGACAGGAAAGGGAGGCGACACGGCACACGCGACAGAAGGGCCGGCAGAAAACGCGAGGGGGCCAGAGGGGCGGCCGGCGAGGTCGCCCCAAGAAACCAGGAACGGCAAGAAAAACGCGACGGCGAACGCAAGCAGACGCGGATGAAGAGAGCACAAAGCGCGAAGGGACACCAGCACACAGAGGCACAGGGACACGAAATGGAGGCACGCACCCGGCGAGCAAACAGGCAACAGGCAGGAGCGCCGGGAGGCCAAGGCAGCACAACAACAGACAGGACACCGGGGGGAAGGGGCGAGGGCAAAGAGGGGGCAGACGACACGGCAGGAGAAGGAAGAGAGAGACCGACCACAAAGACCCAAAAACAGGAAAGGAAGACGACCGGCACGGCGCGAGCAGACGAGGCAGAGAGAAGGGCAGGCGCGAGGAACACAACAAGGAACAAAGACAACGAGCGGGCAAGGGAACCAGGAAGGAACGGGCAGACAGAAAAACAGGAACGAAGACCGCAAGCGGCACCCCAGGGCCGAAGTCACCGAGACGGACAAGACAGCCGCGCGACGACGAAGCCCGGGAGCAGGAGCGCGGACGGCCAGGGGAGAGGCCGGCAGACGCGCCAAGGGGCGGCCGACGCGGACGCGCCGCGGGAGCAAAACCGAGGACGGGGAGGAAAAGCGGCCACGCCGGCGACAAACCGGCCGGGAAAAGAAGAGGGAGGCCACGGGGACACGACAGACCGGCCCGGGAGAAAAGCGCCGCGGGACACGCCGAGGGCAGCACAGCGGAGCCCGCCAGGGCCGGAAAAAAGACGTGAAAAAAACGGGAGCACAGCGGCGGGGCACCAGAGGAGGGAGGGGGGGCAGGAGCCAGGGGACCGCGGGGAACGGACAAAAACGCGCGGAAGGAAGAAGGAAAAGACCCGGGCGAGGACAGAGCAGCGGCGCGACAGGAGCGAGCGGACAACAACCAGAGACAAGGGGGGGGGCACGACGCCCGGAACGCGGGGAAAGAACCACACAGAAGGGCAGCCAAGGACGACCAAAGACCCACCGCGGGGCCAGGCGGGAAGAGCGGGCAGAAGGCAGGGGCAGAGGGGGGACAAGGGGGCACGGAAAGACCAGACAGAGGCGGACGGCCGCGGGGAAAGGAAGGCGAAAGGAGGACGGAGGCGGACAGGGGAGCAAAGAAGGGGGAACAGAGGGGCCGAGCACAACGGGCCAACAACCGCAGCAAGCAGCGAAGGGGCA